>NW_010116497.1:0-12437 GCF_000699245.1 Pterocles gutturalis
ACCCGGGTCATTCTATGATTCTATGACTTTATATCCTCATTTTCACACAGATTTTAACACTATGTGGCTACAGAGATCACCAAAAAAATCAGATCATTGAGTATAATCTGTAGAATAATAAGAAAATAGTTTCTAATAAATATGTTTGGTTTGAAATAATACAAATATTTTTAACAAAGTAAATTAATCAGAAATTTATTACTTTAAATATGATGGGACAGAACCAAGAAAATCACACCAATAACTTTACTTTAATGGAAAAAAGTCCATTGGGCCATGGAAAAAAAAACATATTAAATAGTTGTACTTTACAACACCTTCTTCAGAATTAAACATAAAAAGGCTCACAAATCTATATTTAAGATATTTGAGGACATAGAGATGACCCCATTTCACTAAATCCCTCTTGAAAAATCTGCCAAAAGGCATTTAATGGTCTCTAACTGTTTCTCTGCAGGCACACTGCATAGCAGAATAGCCAATGTGCAGTTGTTTAAAGAGCAGTAAAAGCAGCTGCATCTCCTGCTAATAATTTCAACAAAGGGGTGATTTCCCCCACTGAAAATAGTCACTTTGATTATTCAGACTGTAAACTTTATTTCCTTTTTTCTTTTATTCTCAACTTAAGTAACTTTCCTTTTGGATACATTTAACAAAATCTAAAATTAAAAAAGAAAAATCATTTGCATGAACCCCCTAGTGTACAACTTGATTGCATTCCATATCTTTTGCTTAATTATTAAGGAAAATCAAAACAGAAAATCAGTGCAACTGATTAGCATTGCTAAAGTGTTTATATTAGCAATAAAAAATGTAGATGACTCATTTAACTCTTGCTATCTAGAGTTTGCACTGAGATACCCTGTTCAGAGATTCACTTTTCTTATTATATATTGCTTAAATTATCTCACCCAATAATACATCAATATGTTCACCATCTACATATACATCGTATCTGTGGTTTAAGTATGGAAAATGCTCAAGTTGGAGAACGCCTTCTCTATGCAAATTAGTAGTTATTAGATGTATGAGAGAGTAAATAACTCATGCTAAAACAGAAAGCTCCTCTGATCTCTTACAGCATGTTGTGTAATTTATGTTCCTGAGCCATAAACCGGAATTTCACTATCAGGCATCAAGCTTTCTACTGTGAGTAGCACCATTGACCTCCATGAAAAAGAACTTCAAAGAGGTAAATGGTTGTTCATAAAATGCTGTCCAATATCCAGCAACATGTTTGCATATATGGTGAAGGGGGAGGGGAGACATTTTTCAAACTTCATAATGGAGTTTGCAAAATACGTTTTCCAATCATTTTGATTGTTAACCAGTATGTACGACTCCCTCAGTGCAGGTGACATCTCTGAGTTCACAGCCCAACTGACCATACAGCAACCTAGCCCATGGTGTTTTACCGCCAGGTCTTTCTTCCACTAAAGTACATGAGAGAACACATATGTCTCAACAGAACACTAAAATCCTACTGTCCCTTTGCATTTTTTATATTATTTGAGGCAAAAACTTTACTTGACAAAGCTATATTTTTACTCTGAGTAGGATCTTTAAGGCAGGTCCTGTGCAATATGAGGTTTGTTTAGCTCAGAGACTTCTCTGTTTCCCCGGACTTAAATACAGGCTCATGGTTTAAAAATATCAACAAGAAAGCAATGCAGCTGCATATAGCAACTGTAGACTACTCCCCTAAGTTTCTGTAATCTAATTAAGGAAATTTAGCTCATTGTATGCTTATCATATCAAAGAAAGATATTAATAGTCACCAATAAGTCATATTAAAAAATTAAGCTGATCATCCCAATGCATACTGTAATTACTATCAAGCTCATTTTAAAATGGTGTAACAGGTGTACAGGTATCCCAAAAATATACTCCCAAAAATTACAGGTACTCCTCCAAAATACATTTTAACATTAGCAGCTACACAAACTACATTCATCTTGCTAGTAGGTAGATGAAAAAGCCTGTATGTGCACCATATAAACACAGACAGTTAACCATTACTACCCATAATCTGAGATTTGTTGGCACTTTTTCTGCCAATACCAACTGTGTTGACAGTTTTGTACACGTTTTGCTTTGGTTTGTTTTTTTTTCCCTATAGAGCCCAGGATCAAAAGCAGAGAAACAATAGGTAACTAAAAAAGGCAAACAAATGCTTCTCCTTTATGTAGTGAAAACTGAGGCATGACTACAAATTAATCTCTCCACCCACCTAGAGCAGAGCTACAAGCAAACTCAGGGCACACAGCTGTCCCTCAGATTTGTTGTAATAAAAGGTAAATAAATACAAGTGGAACTAGGGGGAGCAGGGCAGGTAAAACACTGCAAAACGTAAAAGAAGTGAAGGTTGCTTAAGGCTGCAAATAAGTATTTTTTGCTTAGCAAAGTCAAGTGCTGCCGATGAATTAGGCAGGATTAGAACTGCATGAGCAACAGAGAATAGCGCGGTACAGCTGCTAACATGATGCCATTATGAGGCCCAAGACCAAGGGAAATGCTGATGAAGCCTTCTCATTACTGTCGCAAAAGCATTTCTACCACTGCAACATAAAAAATGCAGCAGGAACATGCCATTAGTTAGAAGACAAACTTTAAAATAGTAATAGCTTTTCGTACTCTGTCATAGGATCTCTAAGGTTTTACAAGACTCATTTCTGTCTTTCTTCAGTGATGTGGCACAGGTATGCCAAACTGTTCTCTGGGCTGTAATCCCATGGGCTGTTCTTAATTACACTTACATTGCATTAACCTGCATGTACAGCAAATGCTATTTCAAAAAATCTTCATTCTGTCCAACACAGTTAAATTTTCAGACTGAATTGTAAACCACACAGTCATTACTGCAGATTCCCTTGCTGGTGTGTCTGCCTTCACACTCTCAAGAGCACAGCAAAGCTAGTACCCCATAACAGACTTAGAGACTGCCTCCCACAACAGGAAATCACGGCTCCAGAAGAGATAATGACTTTTCTAAAGATTTTCTGGTGAAGAATTGTTTGGTCCTTCACTTCTGCACAGTGTTTTTCGTAACATTATACCCTCCTCACTCCTTAAGTTCAGCTCTGCTGCCAGGGGAACGATTTGTTTATAAAACCATTTCTTTCACTACTGCTGTCAGGAAAAGGAAAATTTGAACCTGACCTAATCTTTTCAATTATTATTAGCCCCATGTCAACTTCTGTGAAAGAAACAGATTGCTTTTATTGATTACATTAGAGAATTAATGGGTGAAGAGCAGAAGGCGTTCTTTTGGAAATCAGTAAATCAGTTTGATGCTGTGTCACATGAAACCTCACTCATAAACCAAATACAAGTTAACCTGAATAGGAGCATTATCACACAGACCCTAGATTGGCTGAAGAAGTACAATTACAGCAAACGTAAATAATGTCACTGGTCTTTTCTCAAATGCTCAAATTATGTCACCCTGAAGGCATCATTGCCAGTCAGGGGACCTCAGAAGAGACTGACACACAACCCATCTGGCAAGGCGGAGACTCTGCTTGTCAGAAAACATGTGGGATCTGGACAGCTAGTACGACAGTTTGCTAAATGATAACCCAGTAGTGCCCTAAATAGAATTCACGCACCCCAGGATCAGAGATTACAAGGCCCTTCCTGATGCAGCTGAATCAAGTTTGACCCTCTTAGCTTGCTCTTCTTTACTTTTAAACATCGCTGCTCATCCAAACATGTGCTAACAGGTATTGCCTTGGCCATGCACTTACTGACAACCTGATCCTGCATAAATATATGACTAGCCATAAGCCATAGTAATCCAATCATTGAGCCCTCTCCCAAAACACAGTATTTATTTCCTTATTTCATACCCTATCATACTAAAGTAACAGCCCCTCTAGTTTTCCTCTTCAAACATTTATTCTTCTGCGAGATTTTTCACTCCTGATGTTCCTCTGGGTGTGGCAGCCATTTATGCCAATAAAGACAAGTTTAGGCCTACAAGCCAATGCAGCCACATCCCAGGCTTCCCTCCTCAGACGCAAGCAGGTCTAAATCACTCAAAAACAATTATACCACAGACAAAGTCTCAAATTTGAGTTCGTATCTAAGATTCAAAGTGAAACAAACTGACACATCTGAAGAGTCCAAAGATATTTAAGATGGACTAAGAGCATGAAATGGAAAAACAATTAATTTAGACTGGTAACTGAAGGGTAACCAAATCAGAGGCTGAGTGTGCTAGAACAAGTCTCCTTTATGAGAACAGATACACTGCTACATTTTTCCAGGGCCATGTTATTAAGAAAAGGAATTCTCATTTCTCTTCAGTTAATACATTAGATAATTTTTCTTTTTCTGTCTCTCCTTTATTATCAGTGGTTTCTAGGAAAATTAGGTTTATGTAATCACAAGGTCTGTGTATGCTTTCTGGCTTCATGCCCAGTAACTTCCACATCCATTGGCATTTAAACTGGAGTTAACAAAAGTGAAGAAGTCTTGAATTGTCAAGTTCCAGAGAATACACTGTTAATCCACGAGTCTGCAGGAGAGCAGGCTTTATTTGTCCATAAGTCATGGAAATACCTGTTTTGAAAGCTATGGCATCATGATCCTTTACATGTTATCATTTCACAGGCTGCATATCTGTACCATCCCTTCAAAACATGAATGTAGTAATACACTATCTGATCTTAAATAACAGAGAGCACCTGTTAACTATTTTGGGGTAGGCACCTTCTACTTGGACACAAAAACTCTCAGGAGGAAGCCTGGAGAGGCTGGGAGCTGTCACACTGCATATTGTTTTACAAGGCTCAAACAATCTCTTGAACTACTATTATAAGGACAGTTCCATTTCCACAATGAAATAAGGTAATTACGAACATTGGAGGAAACGGAAAACTTTAACTCTCAGCAAAAATCTAGCCATACACGAGCAATGCCACCCAGTGCCATGGCACGGTCCCAGATAGCTGGCCCCTCCGTAGCACTGCACGCCCCAGCATCACACTGCAGTACAGGCCCAAAAGCACTGCGCTCGTTCATCTCCAGGATAAACTGGGACCTCTCAGCAGTATCTTTTACAAGATTTGTTCTTACTCTAAAAGATGAGATGAGATGAGAGTTTCCCTAGGATCTTCTGGCCTCTTGAAAAGCAAGACTCTTTTTGGCCCATCAACTTCACTTACTGCCATGCAACACACTGACTGTACAGCATCAGTGTCTGTAGCCACTAAGGTAGCAGGGATGTATATCCACTTACCAGTCTTCTTCTCCCTCAAATCAGTATTAAAAGGGGAGGGAAAGAAAGTTCAGTAGACGTCAAGTTTGCAAGAGGCAAGGAGGCACAGTAAAGGCAAATGCCAGCAGGCCAGATCCTTTGCAGATGGACTCATTATTATTCTTCTGAGGCAGGCCGACAAACATGGCAAGCATGGGATCACTTCACTGTAGCTGTCGTTGTCTACTAAATCGAAGGATTGTTCACAATAAAATATTTTTTTTCCAAGCAGATAACAAGTGTAAGTCTTGAACATGCAAACCTGTGATCCTTAAGGTTACCTACAGTACATGGTACTGTGTGTTTAAAGTTTATTCACACAAAGTTGACAGGATGAACTGTTAACGGAAATCTTTTGGCTAAATGTGCTGTCCAGTTATTTTCCATCCAGATGAAAAGTTACCAAAAAAAAAAGACAGAGTTGTCTAGAATCCAAACCAAAGCATCTGAAAAGCACAGTTTCAAAAGATCTGAATGTAAGATAGAACATAAACCCTAATACCCTTCTTTTACACAAGACACTTTAAGTGAATCACATAAAATTTTGTCAGGTAAGTACAGTTATTATCATATTCTGGTCTAGATATTAGTAGGCAAGAATGTATTGCTTTAAATTCAGGCTCTCGTAACAAAACAAAAAAGGAAAATGGGGGTAACGCCTCAAGATGCTTAATGCTTCTTCATCCCAAGAAAAATAATGAAACAAGAGTAAGTGATGGACAGAGAAGCTATATGTGAGATGAGGAAGGACAAACAAAAGGAAATTGTTTCTAGAAAGAATTTATAAGAGACCAATCTTGTAAACACAGACAACTGAAAATCTTCACAGAATGTGTCTATACTGTTGATGGTAGCATCATCGCAGGGTCATATTTTTGGGTAATGGCAACATGCAGCTTATCACCAGAGGACAACTCGGGACCAAGAGTAGTTCCCCTTTCCACGCACAGAGAAGGGCACGCAGGAGCCTGGTTTTAGAAAGGCCACCCTCAACCACCATCTCTTGATCTTAAGCACGTGTAGATCTTCGGAGGTCACCATTTCCCAGCTGACTGCCTGTTTGCAGGAGAGCTATTGCAGCTGTTTGTTGCCTGCTTCTTCCAGACAGACGTCAAGGTCTCCCTTCTCCCCTTTCAGCCCCCCTCCACAGCTGTGGAGTGCCCCGGGGCTGGCCAGCTGCCCCCACGGAATGCACAAGCCTCATTTTGAAGAAAACAGTGGTGGGATTCAGAGACATGCAGCAGCCAAGGGCTGTCAGAAGACCTCACCCGGCTAGGACAAGGCTACCCAACACAGGGACTAGCAGCTTTCAGTCCATACACAGATGGCACCTATCAGCCCTGGGCATCTTTCCCAGGTTGGCTGTTGACAGTTAACAGTAATGAAAGCAAATAACGTATATTTTAAGAGAGGCTATACAGTTGTTTCTCAAGGTAGATATTAGTGGCATGTATGAAAGCCCTGTTTATTACAGACTAACATGATAATAAATCTGCATCAAATTTTTAGTATAGTCCCTTAAGCTGATAGCATCACCAGACATCTGATATTTCATTTTCTTCTAATGGGAATCATAAGAAAAGATGTTGTATTCATGGATACAACTGTGAAAACTCTGTGGTTGCTGAGAAGTTGCCTGGGACAATCCTGCGGTTGCCTAAATACACTGATGCCCTGGTTCTACTGATGCAGAAATTCTCATTCATAGTTTTACCCTCTCTTGACCGTAGCTTTTGTGACCTCTCTTTTCCTGTTATCTTAAGTACCAGCCTTCCAGACACTGTGTCACTTCCAGTTCATTGCCAGCATATAAAGGAGTACAATCACAGAACTCAGACAATTCCTTTAGCTTCCTATATAATTTAGGATCCATTTCAAATGTACGTGCCTTCCTTAAAAAGCCTTCTGCTTTCTTGTTTCAGCCTTCTTCAAAAACCACCTCTGTTTCCTTCCTTCCCACATTACATGCATGTTCTCTTTTTCCACGTACATTTCCATCATGCATTAGATACTTCCCTTTCCCAGACACAGCCTCCATTATCACTGGAGAAATTCTTTAGTCTGCAGCTCCTCACACTTGTCACAGCCTTTCACAGGACCCTTTCATTACGAAAATAAGACATATGAACACCGTTATTTGTTTATATCTTTTAGTTGCTAACAAGTTGTTAAAATTTGTGAACAAGTTTGTTGGTAACACTGCTTCAGTACATTTATCTTTGTAAATCATCCAAGGAAATGCCATTTTGCATATAACGCTCTACAGAAAACAAAGTTGTCATTTCAGTTAGCCCCTGTTTTCATGACTTAGACTGAGCATTTCACTCCTGTAAATCCTTATCACAGTACTTCATTACAGACTTCAATTTCCAAATTATCTGCTCTTTAAAAAAAATAAGTTAATTAACTCTGATGTCATCTCATTTTAACAGCTTCTGAACATTACAATGCATTACTTATCAGCTTTTCTTTTCCACCTCCAGCAATCTAGTTCAAAGCATCTATGATTTATTGCACAACCCTCCCACGCCCCTCCAGAAAGTAAATCCAAAACATTCTGACAGAAGAATGGGGAACCCAGAAGTGTTTCCTTTGACACTTCATTAATTCACTTCTTCCATCTTTTATTTTGGCATTTGCAAAGTTTAAAATGGATGTAGTACTCCTGCATTCTTTCGTCAAAGGGGAAAATGGAATACCATAATGCAAAACCAAAATAGACTGGTTTTTATTTAAATTCTAGTTTTTTAATAAAACCATAATTAAAGGGACAAATCCTATTCCCATTAAAGTCAAAGGGAATTCTGCTCTAAATAGTTTTCGGTGAGACTACAATATAACCTGATGAGGCCATCCTATAGAGTGAGCCACATGCAAGACTATGGCTTTCACACTAAACTCGTTCAACAACATTGGGAGATCCTTTCAGTGCATCTTTTGGAGTTGCTACTGGCTGGAATAAATAGAAGAAGCTCTACAGACCAAATGTGCAGTACAAGAGACATTTTTCCACCTACTCATTTAATTTCTCACCCATCTCCCTGTCTCTCTCCACCACAGTTAATTTACTACTGCTGAAGGCCCTAACGAGATGCCATCAAGTGATCATACTGCATCCATTTGCAATGGTAGCAGCTACTGCCACCAGGAGAACTGGGGCAAGACTTCAGTTCTATTCTAACAGTATATCTTTCATAACGCTTCTAAGCATATGAAGTTATAGAAACAATGCCTGTACCTGTGAGTCTTCTCCTTGACCTTTACTTGCTAGATTGTTTGATTTGCCCTGCTCCTTGACACTACAGGGTGACGAGTTGGCCTCATTATCCCATCTGTGGCCTGTAATATCTACATACATAATATGAACAGGTTAATTAGCAGCTGAACATTTAAGACACATAAACTCAACATTCCATTCTTCTAAAAAAAATCACAAACTTAAAACTATATTTGCAGTTGTATCATTTTAGTGCTTTGTCTCCCTATCTGTCAGCAGAGAAAATAAAATATTCCTTAGGAAGAAATTCAGCTTGTCAGGTGCCAATGGTGTCTGCAGGTTTTCTCTCTCTTTCCTGTGTTTGTCTCTGTGTGCATGTGTGTATGCACATATGCACACCTGGACAGTCGTGCACATATAGACACACACATAAATGTACACACACATAGACAGATTCAGTGTACTCCTAGATAAATAGTTGAAGCTGTAAGACAAGATGCTGTGCTTTAGTGCTTACATAATACCTCTAAAAAATAAAACTGCTACCAACACTTGTGATGGGCAATAAAAAACATGTTCTTTCCAACAATGACAAAGTAAACAACTTTCTATTTTATACATAAAAACACTTTGATACTAAAAGAGTAATTTCATATCAAAGTTTCCAGTTCTGATTTATGTCAGCTTCAGTTGTCTCTTACCATAATTTTTAAGACATCTCAAATCATTAAATTCTTTAATTAATTTCTTTTAATGATGAATCAGGCTTTACTTTAAAAAGAGTGCCCGGTACATCATTAAAAGAAATTAATGAAGGCAAATGCCTTAGAAGCTCTAACAATCAAAAGAAGACTTTTTTGGTTGCAATTAGTATCCTTTTAAAATATAATTTCTCTTATTAAAATATGCTCATTTACTTTGGTGACAGGTTATCTGAAACCTCCCTAAACATCTGCTGCTAATTCCAGCTGAAAGCAGTGCAATTTGAACCCATAAGAATCAAGACCACATTTTTATTAACTTGAGCACAAGGCCCTAAATCCCTCAAAAAGTTATCCTTCAAGACACATGTTGCCTTCCTTAAACCTGTACCTCTTTGCAGTATAGGTTGTAAAAGGACAGCAGTCGCACAAGCACATATCTGTCATTACAAAAATGGTCTATTCATAGCATTGTCTGACAAAGCACCTTTAGTAACAAGGCACTCTATTCAAAGATCTAATTTTTGAAGACATTTCTATGCCAAATTAAAAAAATCTCTGTGATGGTGGTTTTAATGAGGTACTTTGTTATTCTCTGTAATAAAAATTAAAAGAGAGAAACAGAATTCTTCAGCTTAATTGCCACATCTGTTATTAGGCACTTTACTGTGATTGACTGGAGTGCGTGTGTCAGAGACTGTGCCAGAAAACAGGCAAACTTTCTAAGTAGACTTATAACTTACAACCCAACTGGCATTGGAAGCATCTCTGTTACAACTTCTGCTGCTACTCATTTAAAACTACAGGGACATTGGCCTTAGTTCACTCACTCATCAAAAACATAAACAAGCAGTGAGAATTGTTCATAGGGGGTTTTTTAAGGGAAATGAAAAATATTCACTATTTTCAGAAGGAAATGCAGTGGCCATCTGAACATGTGAATGTGTCATCTCACATTAACAGATGAGAGACATAAGCAATCCAGAGTTTGGAAACTGCACAGGACAAAATTTGGGACTAACCTGAACTCAGTCAGAGAAGTGCTTGTTCTTTCTGAAATCCAGAGCAGCCCAACAGCTCAACACTGCCAGCATTTGCCCGGTCACCTTGCTGGCTGCAGCTGGGACAGGCAGTTTAGCAGGGTGCTTCATGCAGACAGAGCAAATCCAACTGTAGCTCCCTGGTAGCAGGGAGTGCAAATGAGTAGGGGAAAGCAAAGCCCATGTAAGAGTGAGAGATCAGAGGAGCCACCCCAAGGGATTGAGGGATTGTGTGATACTGGGAGGAAGTGCATCCCTCCTCCCACCCATGGCTGTATGGTGGGTGGTGCTGACAACTGACTGCTGATGACTAAAGACTCAGGTTCACAATCACAACACCTGGTGACAACCCCACTCTTGGGCTGACCCATAACTGCTATTACACTGTTTTTACTACCAGCTGATCTTCTTCTGGCTCTAAAAACCAAGCTCTTAGTATCCACCAGTCCTGACATAGCAAAACAACTCTGCGCTTATACACACTTTACTCCTCGACTATCTGCTTCCTTCCAATTTCACACAGGCCTTCTACTAAGAGCACAGAAATGTATGTTCCTATTGTTAGCAAGGAAGACAGACAGGCCAGCTGCTGTATTGCTTAAAATTACTCCTTTTTGTCCATTTCATTCAGTAAGGAGTGAGGGATTATGGGACCTTCCTTACCCATTTTCTACACTGCTCTAGAAAGTGTGAAGAAAGGTAGAAATATGTAGAAGAGCAACAAAAACTGTACTGATATCCATTGCATCCGCTCCTGAAAGGCAGACGGATGCCCTTGTGTTGAAAGCTCAAGCAAAGCTGTCTACCACAGGCTAGGGCAAGCGATGGGTGCTTCGTCTGACCCAACCTACCAGCTGGCCAGCAAACTAATCCATGAATAAATCTTTCTTCTCTCTGGAGGGCAGATTGGGACACTCTAACTCCCTCCCTCCAGGAGACTAAGTGACCATTTTTTGAACAGTCTCCCCCAGTGCATAAGATGAGCCAGGGCAGATGCTCTCTGTCACTGTCTTAAAGTCTTTGTTGTGCTCTCAGGAGTCCAAGGCTGCTCCATGCTGCAAGGGCTTCCACCAAGTTTTCCATGTGGCGCTCTCTCTCTGGGGTCTCTTTCCTTTCATGCACCTTTTGCAAATACTTGACCTTCCTCAACCTGTTTAATTTGACAAAAGATAGGATTCACTTACTTAAGCACACTTATTTTTAGGAATGTGTTATGTAATAATCTCACATACAATATTTTTATCAACTCCCTATAAGATGTACAACATTCTAACACTGTAAGACTTTTTCTTCTTAAGGCTACTCTTAATAACCACACTGTATATGCAAAGTATTTAGACTCCTGTCTAAATGTTTAATCCAATTTCATAAAACAAATCAACAGCAGAGCTGAAAACAGAATTTAAGTCTGCTAGTCCCCATTTTTCAGCCTACGATGAGGACTCATGCCTCCAGTTAGATATTTTGCCACAGTGGCAATAACATGTGCCTACCATGGGTATAGCATCCCACGGTATTTTAACTGAATTTTTAACAAATTTGGGTCACCTCTGAAGAGGCCAGTAATGTCCTCTTCTCTGTCTGCTTTTTCATTTCTTTACTTTTCACATTGGTAGTCTTGTTGTAAACTGCAATGGAGAAAAACACACATACGTGCCTAAGAGAAAACTTTGATGCACTAAACCTTTGTTATTTCCCTGGAGATGGGCAATACAACAGAAAGGAGTGTATTTTTTTGAAGTTTAGTGTGAGACTCCCATAGGAGAAGAGCAAGCTTAAAGTACATCTTAGGATGCAGCCTCCAGAGATGTTTCTGAATGCCACTAGATATTTTTGGAGTGACTGCAATGGATTTCTACTTCATTCCAAAAACCTCTTACTGAAGACCAAGAGACAGCAACCTCAGACTTTTTTATGTCTTCTCTCATTGCTAGATCAGAAAGAGCACTTCCTCCCTGCATCCCAGCACTACTTTAGCAAAGCAAAGCAAACCAAACCAAACAAAAATCTATTTTCTGAAGTTGATCCATTGTCAAAACAAAAATCTACATGTAAAAGGATATGGTACGCAAAGACTGAGAGTCTGCAAAGACAAAAAAAATCTTCTGTATTTTAGTGGTGCAGACTAGAACCCCAAATCACCTCATCCTTTGAGGTTCACTTACCATGAACACATATCTTGGCTGTCATTATTCATACATAATGCAAACTGGCATGAA
>NW_010116497.1:12450-24404 GCF_000699245.1 Pterocles gutturalis
GAGCTTATCTTAAAAGTGTATTAAAGTTGCAGAGGAACAATATTGTTCCAGAGATGAGATGAAGTCTCCCAGATCTCTGAAATGGGTTATGGAGATGGAAAAATCTACTGACAGCAGCGAGGATACTTAAAGCTAGGAAGGATCTCTCTTGCTGTGTTTTTGTGTTGTTTTTCAACAACTACTCACCCAATCTTCTTATTCAATAATTACAAATGCACTCTCTTGTGGGTTCAGAGTTTAAAAAACTTACCCAAAACCAGTGAAACTCACTTCTACTTAGCACCACCTTCTGTCTTAAAGTGACAAAGCCCCGTGGCATACCTGCATAGCAGTACTTGCAATGTGTAGTGCCTTTAATCCAAAACAACTCTAAAGTGTAAAGAACACTAAGGTTGCTACACATTCCTAGCAGAATCCATTACAGAGCTGACAATTCCGTTTTTTTCTAAAAGAAAATTTAATAATCTATTAAAAGAGCACAATTGTTCTGGCTTTGGTGGAGGCAAGTTTGGGATATCTGGATGACACAGATACGTGTGTGTAGGTTCACAGGTCCTACAATGCATTTACCCAGGTGATGCACAAGGGATCTGTGTTCATGCACCTCACCTCAGTTAAGTCCACTGATTGCACTTGAGTTACTCCTGGTTCACTCAATGCAAGCATGAAAATCAGGCCCTCAGCCTCTGTTCTCTCGTGCCTTTTATTTTAAGAGAAATGAAACTAGCTAAAATTAATTAATTTATTATTATTCTTTGCAGACAGCTCAAATATTTATGAAATCTACCCCTCAATTTAAAATAAGCATTTCAATCTCACTGGCAGGTACGCTTCAGAAACAGTTGTTATTTACAATATCGGTCTGTGGAGAAGACAAAAAAAAGAAAAAAAAAAAAAAGGATTAAAAGATCAAATTACTCTACACTTCCAAACAAGTCCGGCCACAGCTGTACATCAGCTTCCGAGCAACTGCTCCGCAAACACACAACAGGGCTTCTGTCTTCCCACAGGGTTTGTTCAGGTCACCCGCATGTGGCGTGGATTAAAGCAGCACTAAAGTTCCATTTTACAGAGCGGACAGAGCCACGAGTTAGCCGCTGGTAAATGCCCCGGCCGGTGCTCTGCCCTAGGGGTCTCCCCCAGCACCAGTAGGAGCCCATGCACAGCTCTCACACAGTCCATGGCCAGGGCAGAAAAAAGGACCCAAATTATTTTTCTGCCTTTACATTTTCACTGTTTTAGCAGAATAAAGTCAGAGGGAAGGAGATGAGTCTGTTAAGAGTGGGTTTTGTAGGCAAAAAGGGGATAAGGAAGAGGCAGCATATGATTTCAGTGTTGATGGAGCAACAGAGTCACAATTTACCTGTGCAAATTGTGAAATTTCCTTTAGACACACCATTGTCAAAACTGAAAACCTGAGGAAGGTGCAGTCCCCATGTCCAACACCTGAGTACACAATGCAGATGCAGGGATGCCTCCTTAACCCACTAGAGAGGCAGAGCTCATCCCTCAACGCCTGGGCAGGCTACAGCCAGAATATCCAAGCCCACATGAAGCCCATGTCCTGGCAAAGGTTTAAGACCTCAGACCCCTGCACAGGAAGGGAAGGAGACAGTTTTACCAGGGCCGTTACACTTGGTAGACCATGAGCCTTCCTGCAGCTCAGGAAGTAAGCAAAATAGCAGCAGGGCTGGGGAGGTGGGTTTTTTTGCTCTTGGATTTCCAGTTCCTCTCTTCATAAACATGACATTGAGACACTGCAAGAGTGATAGGCATTTTTTGTTTCGTATGGGTCATGCCAGGAAGATGGCAACAATACAAAGCAGCAGCAGCAGCCGTCCAGCCACAGGTGCCGAGGTCTTTGTCATGGCAGAAATGAATATGTTTTAATTAGCATTCATATGCTTAATTACTAAAAATTGTTAAAAATTAACCATGTGGTCAATCAGACTCCACTAAAATAAATAAATAACAATAATAATAACAACAATAACAATAGTGTACTGCAGGCAGTAAACACTCCTCGGCTGCAGTATATTGCACCAAAGGGCAAAGCAAAAGCACCCTGCAGAAATAATGGCACCAGCCATTTTATTATGGAGTACTACATCCAGCTCTGGAGTCCTCAGCACAAGAAAGACAGGGACCTGTTGGAGCAGGTCCAGAGGAGGCCATGAAGATGGTCAGAGGGCTGGAGAACCTCCCACATGAAGACAGGCTGAAAGAAGTGGGGTTGTTGAGCCCAGAAAAGTGAAGGCTCTGGGGAGACCTTATTGCAGCCTTCCAGTACTTCAAGGGGGCTACAGGAAAGACAGGGAGGCACTCTTTATCAGGGAGTGTAGTGATAGGAAGAGGGGTAATGGTTTTAAGCTGAAAGAGGGTAGACTTAGGTTAGATATTAGGAAGAAACTTTTACCGTGAGAGTGATGAGACACTGGAAGAGGTTGCCCAGAGAAGCTGTGGATGCCCCATCTCTGGAGGTGTTCAAAGCCAGGTCGGATGAGGCTCTGAACAACCTGGACTAGCAGGAGGTGTCCCTGCCCATGGCAGGGGGGTGGGAACTCAATTATCTTTCAGGTTCCTTCCAACCCAAACCATTCTATGATTCTATGATTCTACCTCTCTTCTATGCTCTCCAACCAACATACATACAATGTGGACATGTATTAATTATTTCTTAACTGCTCCACTTCTGCTGCTTCAAGGAACTTGAATTATGTCCGGGAGAAGGAGCAGCAGGGGACATAGAGTCTCTGATGGAAGAACCACCCAGAGTCTGTGGATGTTCATCTGCTCACTCACAAAGCACGTGAGAACTCACAAAGCACGTGAGTAATGTCTCTGCAAGGAGCATCAGAAAATTAAGAACAAACAGGACAATGGTACAAACGGGACTCTCATTTAGGAGTTTACAAAAACTCTGGAGTGTCTGTTTATTCCCATTACAATTACCTAGATTTTTCTATGAAAATAACACAACTCTAAAGAGGACATAAACTATGACTTGTTGAACACGACTGATAAATCTCCTTCCCATCTTTCCATGAAATCTTCTTGAGGTGCTTATAGATTCCTGAAAGTCTCCTAGTGGTATCATAAGAAACAAAATGTCACAAGTTTCAAAATTCACGTATTTTGATATCACTGAACACAGTAATTTGGATACTTCCAAAACATCTGAAAAGGATGGGAGGACCTGATAACATCAAACAAGAACCTGAGAGCGTACATCTTGAGAGACTGCAACACCTATACATAAAACCCTATACAGCAAGCAAGAATCATACAGCACTATCTCTGCATTAAGCCCTACCCATAATTCTTACAATACATACTCAAATGTTGTCTTTTTTGGTCCCAAAACCGAACAAGGTACAGGCAGGTGCAATTTGAACAGTAAAACACGCCTGGGATGTGAGTTCATTTGTACAAATACAAATATTAGCATTTTGAAGTAATAATTTCCTTTTGCTGAGTAAAAGGGCCACATGAGAAATAGGATTTCTAATTTGGAGAGGCTGTTTGCTTTGCTGCCTTCAGGAGACAATGTGCTGTTTCACATGATGTGCACTTTCAGGACATTCATAGTGACATTATAATCGAAGAGATTCTTATGCACAAAAAAGTAATTAAATAGATAATTGAAAACCACTGCTGTCATAAGGCTGTGCAGCAGCCTATGAACATTCTTTAATGGCAGCACACAGAGAGATCACAAGCATAATTTCCATAGTGTTGCAAGAGGAAGGGAAATCCTAACTTCTATGCAGTCTGGCACCCTTCTGACACAGTTTAACAAAACCTTTACGTACCGATCCTTTTCTTGAGGACTGTTGAAAAAAAAAAAAAAAAAAAAAAACCTGCCTGTGTAGCTCAGCTTTAGTCTCGGCAAGCATTTATTCACCTGACTTAGATCACTGAATTTCTAAGATCAACAGCTCAGTCTCCGTCTGACACAAGCTGGGCTGTATCCTCAGTATTTCTTTCTATAACAAAGATTTACTAAAACATTTAAGACAAACATTGGAGGAAGAAACTGGTCAGGTGTCTAACTATGCCAGCCTTGCCCCCTAAACCAAACATCTCCTGTTTTTTTTCCCATGAGCAGTGAGACTTTTCAAGCACACTAAGGTTAAAGAAAGAAGCAACAACCAACAAAAACCCATTCAAGTGTCAGGCCAAAATTGTCTGGGATTTTTACTAACGTGTAAAATTCACACAAAAACATTAAGCTTTTTAGTTTTGATCCCCAACCACAAGCAACTTGGCATAAAAAGCAATTTGTGAGCAAAAGTGCCACTTTCATACAGGGCCTGTAACAACTCCCGAGAGCCATTTAGAGTGCGGGCAGTGAGTGCAGGGCAGGGCTGGCTGCCGCAGGCAGCCCTCAGCACATGCTGGATGGAGCAGGACTGACCCTTCATTGATGCAGGCAGGAGTAACAAAATCATCAGCTCTTCAGGCTCTTGTGTATATAAATACAGCTACCAATATACCCTGCTTCTTGATTTATCATCTGTACCCCAAAAACAAAATACAGCCCGACCTTCTTCAGATTAATTCTTGATGATACAAAAATCTTAATATAGACATAAGTAATTTTGATTATATTCTTTCCCAAAAGTATAGACAAAAAACCCTGCCAAGAAAAGCCTAATGACAGAGAACTGAATAAATAAAAGATGAATTATTTAATGCTACTCTGTCACCAGCTGCAAAAAATGCTTTCTGTTCCTCTTTGCACTTCAAAAGATTCTCTAAAGTAAAATATTCACTAGGAAAGTGTAAACACAGTAAGAAAAATATGTCAGTATAAACAAAATGCGTTGTAGAATACAAAATAATTTTATGTTTTGAATTTCTGTATTCAGAAAGTATAACAGTCAGAGCAAAATGAAAAAAATATATTTGAACCTTACATGAAATTAAAGAAATTGAACTCATGGTGCTTTGTTTTTATACCAGTACCAATAAACAAACAAACAAGCAAAGACTGCTCTGTAAAGATAAATACTAAGCTAAATACTTTAAGCTAAATACCATTCAAAAGCATTCAAACTAAACGTAGTTTAATAAGGTCCTCATTCAGAGTAAGCAAAAAGAAAAAAGAGGGAGAGAAAAGAGGGAGAGAAAAGAGGGAGAGAAAAGAGGGAGAGAAAAGAGGGAGAGAAAAGAGGGAGAGAAAAGAGGGAGAGAAAAGAGGGAGAGAAAAGAGGGAGAGAAAAGAGGGAGAGAAAAGGAGAGAGGACATAGAAGGAGGAAGAAAGAACAAAGAAGAAAAAAAAAAAGATAAAAGAAGAATAAAAAATAAGAAAAAGGAAGAAAAAAAAAAGAAAATAAAAAGAAAATAAAAATAAAGTAACATGGAGCAGTATCCAGGGAATGAGTCCAAAGTGCCCTTGCCAAGTGTGACCACCAGTAAATCCAGTTCATCATCAGGTGCTACCTCCTGTGTGATGGAGAAGACAATCCAGCCCTTAGGGCTGCAAAGGCAAAACAGTTGTTTTAAACAAATACATTTCTAATTGAAGAGCTTTCCACTCCAGCTGCTGTATCCTATTTTTTAAGTAGATTTACAATGGCTGATGCAAGCATGCTGCCTTTGGAGCCAAGATTGCCACAGCTCACAAATTGTCAGGGACATTTCTTCATGTATCAAGTGCCCTGATTTTTGCCGGTGGTCTCAAACCCTTTGAAGAGGGTTTATAAGCCACCAAACAAATGCTTGACACAAGCAAACGTAAGCATTATTTGTGCTTTAGTTCCAGTGATCATAATGTGTGTGTTGATAGACCAGTGCCATACAAAATTTTGTAAACGCTTTAGATGAAACTAAAACTACAAGCTCAAAGCACACTGTAGGAACCAATCTTGTAGCACGGAGCAAAGGAACTGGAAGATCTACTCGGCCTGGTGACATACTCTGTCTTATTCCCACCATGTCTGCCCTCAGTGCTATGTTACATATTTTTGCTGATTCCTGACAGCAACTTCCAAAAAAACATAAACAGACCAATTACATCATTGTGTACTTAAAACTTAACCGGACCTTGGCACACACTCACATGTGTGCACACACACGTCTTTTTCTTCTTTTTTAACATGCAAGTGCTTACAGCGTATTCACGTTCTCAGGGCAACCAAGCTTAGTCTGACTACTGGCTTTCGGAGGATCTGATGCCAGCCAGCCATGCATAATGGCCTCTTTGTGTGGCTGTCACATGAACAGCATTGTGTTACAATCATTGTCACTCCAGGCTTAAACTGCAAGGCATGCTTTTACTCAAAACATTCACTTTGGGGGCTTTTTTTGGCAGAGCCCTGTGATCGAAACTCTTTTGCTCCTCTTTAGTTACTCAGTCCAGCAATGCAGAAACTTTAAAAGTCAGGATTCAAAAGCTCTCATCCAAATCAACTGATTCTGAAACTTCTTTATGGGTCACATGAAGAAAGGGGTAAGTAACATAAAATAGTCATCCTCTAAATAGCTGTGCATGAATCAACACCAAAATCAAGTGTTGAGTAACATGGTTAATAAAAAATAGACTGCTGTAGTACAAAAGGTCTGAATAAAGCCAACAGCCGTGAAATAACAGAAATAAGTTTGGTTTAGTTCATCTTTGCATTATGTGAGGTCAGAAGGATTCCACCATGACAGTGGGATCCCCCTAAAACTCAGTTTAGAAGAGAAGCACAGCACCGCAGCTGCAAATTCCTCCCCTTTGTTCCACCAGCTAACAATGTCACTGTTCCTGGCTGCATCTACAATGCAAGGCAGAGGCACCCTGTAGCCCCAATCTTTAGATATGAATTACGACTGTCAAAACTGCATGTCAAAATGAGTCTGTAGCATACAGCTTCCTCCAGCACATGCAAGCTCCCCATGGGAAACCACAACGCACAGGCAGAGCTGGACCTGGGGAGCTCTCAGGCAGGTCCCAAACCCTGGGCTGGCGTCACTGCAGAGCTGTGGCATGAGCGCAGAGTATACAGGCAGTGTGTGGCACTGACAGATCCATTGCACACCACGGATAAGGATCTCATCATGTGTTTTCCTCAACCCTTTGATAGCAGAGTATTTTGTTCCAAATAACTGTTGGGGATGGGAAAAATCACAAGTCAAAGTTATCTCCACCTTGAATATTTTTCTCTGGTACTTCAGAAAATTGCCTGCTAGATAAAATCAAAACATTTCCACAAGACAAAGATGAGTAACTTTCCAGGTAACAATGTTATCACTTGCTGTGTAAATCCTTTAAATTCACCAAGTGTCACAAAAAAGTCCTGAAAAGTAGATAAACAAGATTTCTGTACAGGAAAAACTTCAAAAGATGTTATGAATGCGCTGAACTCATTGAGACCCTTGGACGGATGTCTCTGTTTTCATTAATGAAAAATATTCTCACAGTACTAAGACCAAAATATTTTAAGAACAACATCTTCCTGCATTTACTGTCTCTCTGAATAATTTTGTCCTGCATGTTTTTGTCTCACACAGTTACTTAGGGAATACAGCGCTACTCACTTTGAAGAGGGCTTATAGGAACTACCCCTGAAGAAGACAAGTGCAATGCAGCAAGAACTCACAGCATAATGCTTGAAACATACAGAAAACTTTACAAAACAACAGCTTCTTTAAAAGAAATGGGGGTGTGCATGGAACAACAAACTACCAGCTTGCTTATTGTTTTCTGTCCAGTTCATTTTTCTTTCATTTGCAGTCTATCAAAGTAATCCATCTTCTGCTAAACTCTGGTTTGGTATTCTACCCTGGTACTGCTCATAGATGTGTCTGTCACTCTAAACACACATCATTGCTCTCTTGATCATTTTTCTTTCTTGAGCAGCCTCGACCAGCTCTCCCTCTTCTCTACATATCTGCCACTGTTTCAAGCACACCCTCCCAGAACAGCACTGCCCACGAGAGACAAAAGTGGGCTGGTTCAGGGATCCCAAGTCTTTGGCCTGGATAACTTCACCCACACTACAAAACCCTGCTGGTCTTCTCTTGTTCAGCCTGACAAATTCACCTTCTGCATCGCCCTAAGGTCATGACTTCTCTGAGCCTCTCCTTGCCTTCCACAGTCTCTTCCCATGCCCAACATTTCTTATGCTTAACAAGATGTTGACCCCTTCTTGCTCTGGGCCATGGTACCAGCCCTCATTGGTAATATACTGGTGTTTCAGAAAAGTAGTTCTACATTGTCTCCTATTTGAAGACTCTCACCTGAAAAAAAAAAAATGTATCATCAACCCCCTTAAACATTTTAATTTCCATTATTTTTGATTAATAATAATGTGACTGTGGCTTGACAGCTGTTTTCATTATTTCATTGTCGTTCTCTATTTCCTTTTGTCTTAAATTTTAGATTATAAAAATCAAGACCATTTTTACTGTTGGTTTTTTGTGCTGCTGTACAGCTTCTGTGACTGGAGTGGTGGGACATTACAGCCGTACAACCTACACCTGTTCGTGCTAGTGTTTCTATTTTAAAAATAAGGCACATTAATATGAAGTCTTCATATTAAATCTTCTTTGCAAGAGTTAACTTGCATCTCTGTGTGTTCAACAAAAAAATATTTTTTAGGCTTAGAAGAGTGTTGTTTTACTGAAGCAGGAAAAAGATTAAATTTCTCTCCTGAGGTCAGGTCTCATAGCAAGTCAGTATCAAAGTTAAAATTATGTTTTCTGCTTCCCAATTGATATTCTTTCATTGTCAAAGGGCTCAGAATTAGTACCTCATTGCTGACTACGGGCTAATTTCTCTGACAATCAGATACAAAACACAGATAAAACATGAAAAGCTGTCTGTCTACATTTTAATATAAACCCAATGTGTACATCCAAATGCATGAACCACAAATCCTTACACAAGGAAAACATCAATTAAAGACCAGACAGTTTGAATGGGTTAATTAACAAGAATGCTGACACAATCAATAAAGCTATTCTGGTAAAGCAAATCCCTCCCCAGAATACTCCTCCTGTTTTTCTGACAGATGGCTTTAGATGATACCTACTCTTTTCATAAGAAAAACATTTGGAATATCAAGATTCTTCTCATAGATTAAAAAATAATGGTGCTATATCTAAATTCATTATATGCTGATTCTAGCATCTTTTTCAAATCTTCAAACAGGAATATGAGCACCAATCACTGGGAAACTCACCTGCTAATATTAAAATTCAGGGTCAAATTCCATTGCTGACTGTCAGTAGGTAACATGACTACTACACAGTGAAATCTGGTGCCACTGGCACCATTCGTAAGAATGACAGTTTAATGGAAATAAGGATGTAAGAACTTTGATTATAATTCCACCACACCGTTCCACTCCATTTCTAAAGAAAGGCTTATAGTGGATTTTTACTGCTCTACACTGTGTTCCACTTAAAAAATTAATATACTAGATCACATCCATGTTACAGTATTCTCTACAGAGGAATCAACATATCTTTGTTTTGACTAAAATTGTAGCACATATGCAAAGAATCTGTTTATTTTTTCCCTTCCTTAAAGGCCACTTACTTTCCCTAATGAGAAGAACTGAAAAAGCCTAGACAAGAAAAAGCTATGTAGAGACACATTGCAAAACTCCTGCCAAGTAATCTGAATATAAATTCAAGGGACACTTACCAGCTGCAGTCAAAAGCCCACTCTAAACTCTATTAGATGTTAATCAAACTGAAGTATGTTAATGCACAGTTCCTGTTTTCTTTGCATAGATGAGTTAACTGATTTTGTTAAACTGCATTTACTTCCCTAGATGTATGCCCCTATACAGCAGAACACATCTTTTTGTGCAAAACACGGTTATGAGACACCTAAGGACTGTTCACTTGGTCAAACTTTTCTGTCCACCTGCAGGGCAGGAACAGCTCATTAGACACTGTAACCCCTGGACAGGTCCTCGCAGTGCCCACCCTGTGAGGACACAACCCCACGCCTGCAGTCACATTTAAAGTGTTGGTATTAGCCATGCGCGTTCTAGCTAGAGCAGCTGGATGGTAAAATTTGTGGTATACAAAGGGGTAAAGCTCATGCTATGGAGGCAAAGGCACTACAGTTTCTGTCTACTGGGACTGTCTGTGGGGAGTTGAAACTGGTATGCGCAGCCCTGCCCCTGCAGAGCAGTGCAGACTCTGGACCATTTCACCACCTCATACTCAAAATGGGGGAACCCTGAAAAGTGATTTCCAGGGAAATTAAATAGATACAACCAGCTTACTTCGCACAGGTCACTGAGCAGCCCGCAGATGAGAATTTTTTTGCAAGATACGTATTGTAATAGGTGAGCAAGACCAAGAAAATTTATTGCCAGTCCTGTGAACTTCTCATCTTCTAGCAGAGATCTGTAACACTCCAGACTTACGACTGCACCACTTTAAGAAGCCAAACACAAAGCCATGCCATCTCCACGGCATATTAACTATCAATACTAACATGATGCAATTGATCCACCTGTTGTGGGAGCAATACAGATTTAAATTTGATTGCATGACAAGGCCACATGGTGATTACAGTTGTCTGCAATAAGAAAAATTAAATAAACTTTACTAGATAAGGGCCAATGTTTTGATTCTGTGTAGGTGCATGAGTTATATGAGCAAGCAAGTAGAAAATCGGGCCTAATTACACTGCTTGTCCAACTTATTAAAAATCCAGAGCACACCTGCCCAGCTGGCCTTTCTAACTTGAGATGGAAAACAAAAATAGGCTTCCTAATACCATTTCATTTGCAGGACCATTGAGTAGAAACCAATATAGATAATTTGGCCACCCAGGCTGTTAGTTTCCTAAATTCTGTCTCCAGCTCAGACAGTTGCATGCCCACCTGCACTTCAAGAAGAACACACATACCTAATTATATATGGTTTCCTCCCGTTACTGGGCACAAATGACACTTAGGCGTGTTGACAAGGAAACTGAGGCCTGAAGCCAGCTTTCAGTTTCAGTCTCACATCACACACTGCTCATTTGAAGCATCTAAGACTTTTCAGCATAGGTCTGTAGTTTATCAGCTGGGAAATAAATGTCACCCTCCAGACTTGCCTTTTTTTTTTAATTCTTCCAAGTTGCTGGAAAAAAAAAAAAAAAATTCCTAAATAGAGTCATTATGTTAATCTGCTTTCCAAACTACTGCTGCCAAAGTGCAGTTACAAACATGAGAAAGTATCCCATGAAACATCTTCAGTACTGATGGCATGTTCCAAACTGAGGTTTTAAACTCGCTCTATAATCAGAAGTTAGTAATTGAGAAAAACTTCAGAGCTGTATGCGATTCTGCGAAATACACATCTACTTTGACTACATTTAAGTACTCAGTGATGGCAGCAATATTTAAGTTATTCATAAGATTACCAAAAAGACATGTATTTCCAGCTCATTCTAGGAAAAGCAGCTGCTTATTTTTCCTAATTGATTTGTGTCTACATTTCCAGATCGAGCCTACTTCTTGGCTGAAACACAAAATAGGAAATATTTACACTACTATGACTGTTGCCAAAAGAAAATCTGTACAGGATACCACACAACTGAAAATTTCTCTAGGCAGCTTCTGCTGAAAGATGTATGCTGGAACAAAGTCATTAAGCAGACGTGCATTCTCACGCACAGGTCACGCTTATTTATGTATATACACAAACATCCCTCTGTCTCAGTATGTACCCTCATTCCAGTCCCTGTTTAGGACTGCCAAAATCCTTCCGTGAAAGCGAACGGTAACCTTTCAAAAAAGATCTTTCGTGCAAATCCCCTACGGAGAGCCTGAAGTAACTCCTCCCGGCTCCGGACCACTAGCGCCGGAGAGAGAAGCGATGCGGGCTGGGGAGAGCGAGATGAGCCTGTCCGGAGACCCAGAGCCCCACCAGCCTGGTCACCCACCAGCCCTGTCACCCACCGGGGACAACGCGGAGAGAACCACTCGCGGGCGCCCGTCTGCTCTGCAAAGGC
>NW_010116498.1:0-21819 GCF_000699245.1 Pterocles gutturalis
CCCGCCGCGCGGGACCAGCCTCCCCGTTTCCTCATCCTTGTGTGGGAGCGCGGGCTCCCGCTTTGTCGCCCGGGCCGCATCGGCCCTCAAAGTGATCCTGCGGTTCCTTGTCTCGTCCCGGGGCCTTGTAATTCGAGGTAATGCATCGGCGGGGGTTCCGGGAGGGAAAAAGAAAAAAACCCAAATAAAGCAGTTGGTAGCGTGGCCCGTGTCGCTTTGTTTGCAGACAAAGGAAGGCCTTGTGGTTCCACGCAGGAACCGTTGTGTGGGTCCTACCCCTTCAACTGTCACACTTTAAAAACTAACAAAAAAAAAACACATAAAGCCTTATAGGACGGATGTTCAGTGTTCTGTGGGTAAATAGTGACCTTTATGTGCTGTGCTTACCCACGTGCTGCCCTCCCCATGCGCTGTGTTCCCTATCAAACTTCAGGGTGGTTCTAGATGTGTGCATGCTGTAGATGTGATGGACTGCAGTTTTAAATACATTACAGAATTAAAGCTAATTATCCATCATAATAGTTATCTGAAAAAAAACTATGAGATTTCTTCTGAGGGGATGGACTTGGGCATATATGAAATCTTTTTTTTTTTTTTTGCTTTTGTAGGGTTTGATATAAATAAAAGATGGACTGGAGTGGAAAACATAATGGGCCAAATGATACAACTAATGATGGAACAGTGGTACGACTTCGAGGCCTGCCATTTGGTTGCAGCAAAGAAGAAATTGTTCAGTTTTTCCAAGGTACCTCTAGTGTAGTCTAAGTATAGTTGACTGAGTTTTCTTGTACGTTTTACACAATGTTTTGCACATTTTGAATTGTAATAGCTGTTAATGGGGTGGATGGGAGGGTTTGTGTTAAATTAGTTTATCTTAAGTAAGAATTATGCCCTGTAAATGAAGTACAAACAAGCTTAAATGTGGTAAAACACAGTGTGTCTCTAATTTGTCGAGGTGGTAAACCTGTTATGCATATTGGGATAATCTGAATGTTGTCATTTGGATCAGTTAGACTGATTGGAAGCTGTATTTCTTCATGTAACTTAGGTAGTTGTATTTTTGCATAGTTTAAACAGAAAAGAAGTATGGCTAAATCCATAAATGTTTAATGAAAGATCATTGGCTTGTATTGTTGGGTGATGGGGGAAACAAGGTGGTTTTCTTTTTCGTTGTTGTTGTTTAGATATGCTTTAAGTATTTGCTACAGATGGGAATGTTTCAGCCTTTAACACTGTTCCCCTTGATGGGGTTATTTGTCCTTGGGTTAAAGGGTTGGAAATCGTGCCAAATGGGATAACATTGACGCTGGACTACCAGGGGAGAAGCACAGGGGAGGCCTTCGTGCAGTTTGCTTCAAAGGAGATAGCAGAAAATGCTCTGGGGAAACACAAGGAAAGAATAGGGCACAGGTGGGGATGGAGAGTTTGGGATGGTGTTACATCTTTATTTTTGGGGGTTGTGGGTCAGTAATGCTTTTGGGGGGTTGGGGACCATTATACGGAACTGGGTGTTTTTAAGAATTTTTATAACTGATCCTAAGTTAACTTGGGAAATACAGTAGATTTGGGGGGTGGGGGAGACAGTATTGCTCTGGGTAGTTTGATAAACTCAGAAAATTGTTTCAGTCATTCTTGTGTAGGGTAATTTGTGGTAAATGCTACTATAGCTAGACATTGTTTTTCAACAGTATGTTTCTCATACTGGAAAGACATGTTGTATGCTTAATTTGTACAGCTAGAATTTTCACATAGTAATTTTTGCCACTGTATAGTGTTGTGGGGTTTTTTATACACTTAAGATTCTTATGGTTTTGAGGAGAAACTTAAGCTGTATGGTGTCGCTAGTCACTTTTACTGGATTGTACATTTAGTTATAGAAAATGTATGGCCTTTTATAATATTCAAACAGCTTATGCATGTATTCTCATTGGTACTTTGAAAATCCTCTTTTATTAGATATATTGAAATCTTCAAAAGTAGTAAGAGCGAAATCAGAGGATTCTGTGACATGCCAAGAAGAATGATGGGACAACAACGACCTGGACCATATGATAGACCATTAGGAGGAAGAGGGGGTTATTATGGAGCTGGGCGTGGAAGTATGTATGACAGAATGCGTCGAGGAGGTGGTGGATATGACGGTGGTATGTTTATCTAATGAATGGAGGTTCTGTTGGCAGTTTAATGTTTCTGACATCTTTGTCAAGAAATAAATAAATGGCAGTAGCTGCAGTAGCCGTTAGGTTTGACACACTTCTCTCAAAAAATTATTACTTGCAATGTGTAAAAAATGTGGCTTAGTATTTAAGATGAACAGAAATAATAAGGAAACTGTATTTTCATCAGAATTTGATCTCTCACTCACATGTGTCGGTCTTTTTACTATGTAAACGGAAATTTACGTTTGCATTCTGTTCAGAAATCCAGGTTTAACAGTCTGTAGAGGCTGTTTGCATACTTCTGGGTGCCCAGAGACTGAAAAATTGAGTCTTGTGCATTGTGAATTTTGAGTAATAATGTAATCATTCCTTCCTTTCTGTCCATTGCCCAGGATATGGTGGCTTTGACGATTATGGAGGCTATAATAACTATGGCTATGGAAATGATGGCTATGATGACAGAATGAGGGATGGGAGAGGTAAAAAATATTCTTTTTAATAATTTTTTAATAAAGATTGTTATATTATTTGAGTTGTAAGACATAGTATTTCCAAGAGAGAAATAATTGCTTTCTTCATGACATCCTTTTTTTAAATAATGTTGTTTAAGAAAGGGGGGAACTGGGGAATCTTAGGGAAAGGTAAATACGTTGCTTAGGATGTCTTCTGGTTAAGTGTTTGGGTTGATACATGGGAAGTGTAAATATCTTACATCCAGTGGTATAAAGTCAGTGCTTTCAGAAAAACAGCAGTAATGACTTTCCTGGCTTTTCACAGTGATCTTACAGGTGTGTGGTTTTGTTTTGGTTTTTTTCAATAGGCATGGGAGGACATGGCTATGGTGGAGCTGGAGATGCAGGGTCAGGTTTCCATGGTGGAGGTCATTTTGTTCACATGAGAGGACTGCCTTTTCGAGCAACAGAAAATGATATTGCTAATGTAAGTACAATGGGAAAGAGGGCTTTCGAATGTCAGGAGTTTGCATGTTCTTGATCGATCGATAGCTCCAACGCATCTGCGAATTAAAGTCATGGCACTTTGTTTTACAAAGCTTAGTAGTAAATGAGCTTTTTTTTATTAAAGTAGTGTTGATGTAAGACTACTGAAAAAGTCAGCCAAACTGTATGTAATATTAATCTCTGTACTGTCCGCATTTTAATTTCCATAGAAGGAGTATTGGAGACAGCACAGTTGTTGCAATCAGTATCCTCATTTGAGGCTTTCAGAAGTTTAACTGAAGATGTATAATTTTGTAGAAGAGTAATAGCAGATGTGTAACTTCCTTTGTAGTTTGTGTATTTGTGTGTTGATCTGAGACTTGTTTTAGGAGGGACAGAGTGGGAGAACTCTAGAGAGCTGTGTTCTGCTGGAGGGGAAGGTGTCCCACTGCTTGTAAGAGATGAAGGTGGCAGATAAAAGCACACTTGCAAGATTTTGGGAATACATTCTTGTGTCAGTATAGATGTGGTTTTTGTAGGGGAAGAAAATGTCCTGCTATATAAGGCCTGGTTTAAACATAGTCTGTCTTCAGGGGAGCTCCATCTTTGTTAGTTGCACCTATATAATGCAGAACTCCACTCTTAAGCTTGTGCTTATTTTCTTCTTTATTTTTTTAGTTGAGCTATGTTTTCTTCTATCAGTTTGATTGTTTTCTTAAGTCTCAAGGATCTGGGAGCACAAGGGCCAGCCTTCAGGATTTAATTGTTATTGCAAGTAGTACTTCAGTAGCATACCAAAGGTTCATTTGCACATACTGCAAGTCTGTTGGTCAGAAATAGCGCTGGATCTCTTTGAGTTCTGTAGCAAGGAAGATGGGCACCTTTTTTTTTTTTTTTTCCA
Organism: Pterocles gutturalis; assembly: GCF_000699245.1. NCBI lineage: Eukaryota > Metazoa > Chordata > Aves > Pterocliformes > Pteroclidae > Pterocles > Pterocles gutturalis. The sequence continues at coordinate 3,999 of NW_010116498.1, forward strand.
TAAGTATGCCCCTGCTTTGAGAAAGGTATTTGGCTCTGCTTCTTCAAAAACAAAGGAATTCTTTTCCTTTTCCAGGATGGCATCATATTAGAAATGGTTGCTTAAAGTGAGGTGTGGTATCTTTGTTTTTAAAGAAAGCTAAAGCTTTGTAGCTGGAGCTCTTTGAATTGTGTAACAATAATAGATTTATGTGGTAAGATGAGATTAAATTAATGTGATGCTCCACTAACCACTGGGGAAAAAAAATTACCTAGCTTGAATTCTCCATTCATGTGATTTTGGTTTGTTTTTATTCTTAGTTTTTCTCACCATTGAACCCTATAAGAGTTCACATTGATATTGGTGCAGATGGAAGAGCCACAGGAGAGGCAGATGTTGAATTTGTAACACACGAGGATGCAGTAGCTGCCATGTCCAAGGATAAAAATCACATGCGTGAGTGTCATGTTCACTTAAAGCTTTCATTGACCAGGCTTTGGCAGGATATGTAAGGGTTTAAACTGCACTTTTTGTGGACTTCACTTACTTGTAAGGTGGCAGTTTTTTGGCTTTGTAGCTCTGTGCTTCTGATTTCTGAAACAAAATCCAAAGTAAGTGTGTTTTGTTTCCTCCAGAGCATCGATACATTGAACTGTTCCTGAATTCAACTGCTGGAGGTGGTTCTGGAATGGGAGGCTATGGCAGAGATGGAATGGGTATGCATTGGTTCCAGGCTTATCTGACACTGTGCCAAGTCTAATGAGTTCTCAACTTGTAACAATGCACTTTCTGCTTTCCAGATCAAGGCTATGGCTCTGTCGGTAGGATGGGAATGGGTAGCAATTACAGTGGCGGTTACGGAACTCCTGATGGCTTGGGTGGATATAGTAAGTAGAAGTTCTGTTTTAAATGTATTTTGTAAGAATGTTGCTAACATCCATCTTCTGATGGATGATAGGGATAGAAGGGTGGAGGGCTTTGTGTTGCTGGGAGAAAGGGAAGGAGGGTAGTGGTTTAATTTAAACCGTCAATCACTTGGGGTTTTAAGCATTTTGCTGCTGCAGCAAATGCTTGTTTAGAAAAGTAGCACTGAAGTATTGTTATTTAAGTGTAAGTTAAGTCATCTTCAACCAACTGTTCCATATTACCCATCACATTTTTTCTTTTTTTAAGGTATGTATGCGTGACCTTGTGTCAATTGTTTGCAGGTCGTGGCAGTGGAAATAGTGGAGGCTACTATGGGCAAGGCAGTATGGGTGGAGGAGGATGGCGCGGAATGTATTGAAGGACAGCCTTGCCTCTGCAAAACATCCTGGAAAAAACAGTCTCTGGTCTACTAGACTTTCTTACAAAATTTAATTTCTTTTGTATTTTAAAAACTTTATAATGACTGAAGGAATGTGTTTTCACAATATTATTTGGTAAGCAACAGATTGTGATGGGAAAATCTGTTTTCTGTAGGTTTTATTTGTTGCATACTCTGACTTTAAATAAATTTTTATATTCAAACCACTGATGTTGATACTTTTTATACTAGTTACTCCTAAGGATGTATTACATATTCAAGACTATGGGTGAGTTAAGATGTTGTACTATGGTTCAATAAAGGTGGTTGTACTTGTAACTCCTATTAACACTGAATCAGTTCTATGTAATCTTGGTGTAGTAAATGAGTTTGAAAAATTCACTTGTTTAAGGGCAGAGAGGTAGATGGTAGAGTAGTTTATTTGGTAACAATCTTTCCTAAACCCTTTTGATAAGTTGTATGCATGTAATAATTTCAACACAGCCTAAACTTGTGGAGGCTAAAAGTCATTGTTCCAGCCTTCTTCCTTGTACCACCAGAGTCTGCTATCATCTTCAACTGCACAACGGCATAAACAAGTACTGACGGAGTTTTGTGCCTCCACAAAACCAAGCAATGACCGTTAGTGCCAGGCTTTGCTGTAGAACGCTAGATAGCGCATTTCACACGTGTAACTTGCAAAGCAAACTAAAACACTAGCCCAGCTTTTAGCTAACATCAAATAGGTCAAATACGAGTTAATTTGAAGCTATCACTGTAGCATTTTTTTCACAAACAACTGCTTTTGGGAAGAATGGGGGATTTGGAAGCAAGTTAGACTTCATTAATTTATTGTATTTAAACATGATTCAGCCTTTTTTGTTGTTGCATAGAGCTGATTTGTCTGTATTTGTTCAAAACTTGACAAGTCATTATATAGATGAGCTCATTAGAACCAAAGTATCTCTAAAATAAAAACTAAGCCCAATACTTGTTAAATAACACACAATGCAAACACATTGATCAAACTGTGCATTTGTGACATGTAAGATATGTAAGAAACTATTGTTTGGAGACACTTAACATACCTGATATGTAATGAAAAAAAGGTATTTATTCTTCTGAGCCAGTGTGATCACCCAAATTAACTGCTTTGTCCTCAATGCCTCCCTTAAAATGTCAAATGTGATCTTGGGTATTGAAAGTCTGTCACCTGTTTTTGCTAGTACTGTGTTATATATGTAATAAATGTCTTATTGTGGGAGAGGAGAATGGAGTTTATTTCACCAGAGAGTGTATTCTTGTGTCCAAGTGACTGGAAATAACAGCTGAAAGGGTAATGGGCATAGGACACTTTCCAAGGGCTGGAATATTTTTGAAGAGGAAGAGGTGGGAAGATGAGATCTTAACACCAGTGCTCTTACAGGGCTTTGTTTTTACTCCGTGATCTTAAAAACTAGTGGGATCTTGTCTGCAGCTGGAAAAACATGTGTTTTGTAAACTAAGATGGCAAAGGTCAGGACAGAGTTAACCTGATTGCAGGAAAAAGTATCTTGCAGTAAGGTAGAGGACATCACACTTAATGGGAGCATGTTTTTTCTAGCAGCATAGCAGGTAGATACCTGAAAAACAGTGTCAGCTCTGTACCATTTCCTCACTCGGGTATTCTTTGTGTTCCATTTTGTGAGAAGGCACACTAACACCTGTTTTAAGACTTACCTTTTAAGAACAAGCTGGGCATTACACTTTGACCTATTTTGTATAACCAAGCAATCTGCAAAAAGGACACTAAACCTGAGTGTTGATGAGTGAAATGCCCCTGTATTGGTCAGCGAATCCCTTCGGGCTGCCCTGTCTCCTCCACGGTGACACTTCACCCTGTAACAGGAGGAGCATTCAGCACTGAACCTTTCACATCACTTAAGCAGCGTTTAAATTGCAGAGGAATTTTTTTGAGAAGGAAACCTATGAAAAAAAGACAGCTCAGACAGCGAGGAAGTTTTAATCACAAAGTTCAAACATTTCTTGGTACACAAAGGTACTGTTTAGTCTTTGCTGTGAAGAGTACCAGAAGCTGAAATGTGTGTTTGCCAACTGGGAACAGCTGAAGCGAGCAGCTCTGTGCTGAATGCCAGGAATCCGCTGGGTTTTCCTTGTGCTTTCAGAGAAGCAGGTGCAAACACGGTAAGTGAACCACCTTGGCAATAAGGCTGGTGCGGCTCCTGTGATCCCTGTGTGGGGATGAGGAGGAGCGGGTTTTTCTGTTTACTTGCTACTGCCCCCAGTTCATTAAGTCAGAAGTCATGTCCCAAGAAGAATTATAAACTAGGCTGCTCCAATACTGTGAACGGTTACCGTTTCTTTTTGATGAATGCAATAGGTATCCCACGGATCTCAAGGATTATTTAGAAGCACAATCTGCCAAGAACAGGGCTTTATAAAAAGGCAAATGTACAGAATTAATGATAGTGTGGTCCAAAAAAAAAAAAAAAAAAGAAGCAGGCCAGGTATGTAGCTTGATGCTAAGGGAAATAAAACCACATAGAACATACAGTATTCACCATTTTGTCCAAGGCAGAAGTTTGACTTTAAGTAAAAGCAATATGAATAATTATCCACTACTTCAGTGACATTTTCCCATGCAAATACAGCAGCACAGAGAAGAGGAAAAGATTGCAGCTAAATAATGGAAGTTTAATTTCCTGCATGTTATAGAAATGCACTACATTCTTATTTAAAAAGATTGCCTATTTTAAAAATTACTTTGTTTAGTTGCACTTTTTGAAAAGTTACTTATTAAAGCAGTACAGATTAGCATAATCTATATCCTAGATCAAACCCTGCTGCCTCCATACCTGCCCTACATAAAGCCCACTGGAAAACACTCTCGGAATACTTCCAGGAGGTGTGAACAGTACTTGGTTTATGTCATTAGCAGGGTAGTTCCCCACTCCCCAACATATGCAGAGACTTTCTAAGCAACTTGAACAAGTCATAGTAAAATATTCAAAAAACTCTGAATTACAAATTTAAATAAAGTGACATTATTCCCATTGTTTAGTTGCTGATCAATTAAATTTATTTTCTTCCAAAAGCTATTTACAGATTTACAAGTATTTGTTTTGTATTTTACAAAAAGTTACGTTATATAATTTTAAAAACATTTTTATTTACAAATGCTACGTAAGCAACTATATTGAGGTGTTAAAAAGAACAGTTGTATTAGCTTTTACGATATTAACTAAACACCTATCTTCAAAAGACAAAGCTAAGCAAAGTGTAAGAAAAATTAAAAGACCTGTTTCATAGCCTCCCTTGCCTGTTAGAATATTCCAAGCCTATGGCAGAAAGAACTACTGGGGCGATAATTCTGCTGCTGGCTCGTCAGTGCTGACCAGAGGGTGGAGATTCCACAGCTGGGCCCCATCACATGAGCAGCCAAAACCAAGTTTGTTCGGGTTTTCACCAAAAAGATTGGTTCCAGTGCAGTGAGGTAAGAGTGAGGGACAATGTGTCAAAGGATGTATTTGTATCTGCCTAGGGGAAGAACAAGGATTTACATTCCAGCAGAAGTTGCCATCAGTGTGAAGAGTGGTCACACCTAGACGCACGCAGAAGTACTCTGGAAAAAAAACGAAGTTTAGGAACAAACTCTGGAAGTTTGAGAAAATAAGGAAGAACCTTCCTGTCTGACACAGAAAGGACGCAGTTCCCAATAACTAATCCTAGTCTCTCTTGGTGGCAGATTCACTCTGCTTCTACAGCTACATGTACAAGCTTGAAGGCATGACTTACATGAAAATAACCCAGATATTTGATCAAGCTTACAGACAAATGTCAGGCAAAAATTTTGTGGTGGACATCACTCTTTCAATGGAAAGCTGGATATGTCAAATTAATAGTAATTTTTTAAAATTATTCAGCAAAATGCACCTTCTTTCATCAGGTGCCCAGAGGCAGGGCTTGTTACCTGTCTGGCAAACATCTGTGACTACAGAGTCATCAGTGCAATATTCTTGGATGCATCAAATCTTGATCATTGAGGGAAAGTAAACAAGTACGGTAGTTGGCAATAACCTATCGGACCACTGCATTAATTGCATTACTTTTTAAAAATACTATTTAAAACTAGCTACCGCACAGTTTTGCTTCACAACAGCATCTCACAGGCACATTCTGCAGCAGAATTAGGTTGGACTTGGTGCAGACTAGCCTGTAAAAGCAGGCAAGGGTATCACCTCTTTGAAGTTCATGGTAAGGACTAAGATACTGATCAGATACATGGTGACACTGAGACTCCTCTATAAGCCACCCTGCTTCCTCCGAAAGAGCTTCTGCACCATGTGTTGGACTAACACTGTCGTCTGTGGTTTTAACACGTGCATTTTCTATGTTTGGGTCCCATTTTCTCGATCTGTTTCAACAGGAAGCAGACAAGTAACTCCTCCGCAGTACCTTGAAAATGCAACTTTAGGCTGCTTACCTAAAATTCTGGAAATAGCACTCTATGTTCTCTAGTTGTTGTTCTTTTGTTTTAACAGGATGAGCTAAATACCAAAAGGTAATAAACTTCTTGTAAAACAATCTTATGGCACATTAGAAGAGCACCTCTGTATAAGTATTGCATGGCAGGAATCACAGACCCGAACAGGCTTTGGTGAAGAAGGCAGAGGCAGTTCATTGTCAGAACAGGCATTGCAGAAGATCTCACCACAGTTTCTACAATGATGCTGAATAATGGGGAAAAGAGGGAGGGAAGAAAAGGGAAAAAAAAATATACAATTGAAATATACGTGGTAATTGGACAAACCATATACACAGAGAAGTCTGAAACATGATTCCTTCCACTTCTTTGGTCTAAGCATGGAATCAGTTTTCAAAAGATAATTCACCTAAATCCCGATCTATGATGCAATCCTAGACAGACGGCTGTCTACGATTGCATCATAGATAGATGGTCTGTCTAGGACAGTATGTCTATATATATATATCTTTATATATGTAAACATATATGCTTTGTAGATTTTGTTCAATACCTGGATTAAGAAGACACTCTGCCATATAAAAATATAACTGATGATACTCAAGAGAGTGGATGGTTCTGTCAGACACCTAAATGAGATTTAACATTAAAAGGCAAAATAAAAATTCCTGCACACATTAATAAAGCCCGGAAATTATAATCACTTTTTACTTTATGACAATAAACTCATAATTTCTTAGTCTATTGTATAAAAAAAAAGTCATAAAAATACTTCCATGTGTCAACTTTTAACAGTGCCAGAGCTGACAAGTCCTGGAGATGATGGTTCCACAAAGTAGGCTGAAAAATTTTAGGTATGCTCCTTTGTGGCACTTCACCAAAAGACAGTGCTGCTTTTGATATTAGGGCCCAGCTGCATTGTACACATCAAAGATGTAGAAAGGCATCTCAAAAATAACTATGCATTCATCTAAGCACTGACATTTCATGCTGTACCTCTAAGGTAACATTTTTCACACAATACCTGTAAACAGGCTGGAAAAAAATTTGTTAGTCTTACCTTCCTTTTGGAAAGAGAAAATTCCTTTTCACATAACTTGCAGTGTGTAGCTTCTTTGTCCTTCAACCAAACCTGGCCCTGGAGAAAAAATTATTGTACCTATATGTATCTGGTGAAGTTAAACTGTGGGTTCCAGGGGACAAGACAAATCAATAGCAGTACATTTACTGCCTGAATTGCTTAATGCCCCGAGACCCGTATCATGTCACAGGGACTCTAAAGCAGTACAAGTCCACTCCAAAACACTGCAAAGCCTTATGAGAGAAGACAGGGGAGGAACAGGTGCCAATAGAACATGCTTGAGGTAGTAAAGCTGGTCAATGGCTGAGCTGGGAAAAGCAGAAATGGATCCGAGTCTCAGAGCTGAAGCCTATCTCCCTGCTCATCGCACAGGAACAGTCCACAAGACACAGGGAAGCAAAAAAACCAGGACAGTGTCAAGAACTGTTAATTCCCTTCTTTCTAAACCAATTAATAAAACCAGGAATCTGCTCAACAAAACCATCTCACACACCTTTACTTGGATTGAAATAGTAGGCAAGGTGACATACCACGTGATCAAACATGTGCAGACACCATCTCTGAAGTGCTCCCCACATAACTCTTAAGAAAGTTACAAACCTCTTCACATTACAAATGGCATTTCGTCAGCTTTGATGCTACAAGTTTACTTAATTCCTAGGATGATCAAATATTTATTGACCAGTGAGAAGCAGCAATAGTTTAAGCTCAGTTGGCTACATATTCTGGGACAGACACATTTTGTAAAATACAGAAGAGTGTACCCTTGCATGAAAAGTTATTGAAATGCATAGCTGTACATCAAACTAGAAAAATGAAAACCAACAGAGTATCTTTTCCCCATGAGGTTACAGGGAGTCTGTTGTTAACGCCCACTGAAGGAAGTCATACAGGGAGTCCCTTCTGAATAGTTGCTGTTGGAGAGAGGTCTTCTCAGGATCACAAAACATTTCAAAGAGAACAGTCAAAAAAAAGGTACTACTAACCTGCAATGCTTTGTTCGCTTCTTTTATATCTTCTATTTTCAGCTTTGATCTAAAAAACAAGATAATGCTACTTCCAACTTCTAGATTGTCAGTTACAGTCTAACAACTTTTAAAGTTGTAGGTATTTAAAAAATTGTAAGCAGAGTACTCTGAACTTTTAGTTAGTATTTTATATTACAGCAGCATCCAGGAGATGTAATCAATACCACGCCCTGCTGTACTTGACACCACACAAAGAGAAGCTCTCTCCAAAGAGCTCAGGATCCTTTGAATGGCTGTAAATGCTCTCTCCAAAGAGCTCGGGATCCTTTGAATGGCTGTAAATTTGCTTGGGGTTACATGGATAGGAGACATTTGTACCAGCACAGCTCGGTGCAAATACCTAAAGCTAGCACACAGCATTTGTTCAAAACCAGAATTTAAACCTCTGGACTCCTCCAAGACCACATTACGTCATTATGGAGAAACCAACCTCTCCACAGCCAGCCAGTGCCAACCCACTCAGAACTGACTGAGTCGCAGTATATATTCTACTAAGTTACTCTAAAGCGCATTAAAGACCACACTGGTCACAGCAAAACTACTTAGAAGGTAGAGATCACGAAATGAAACTTGTAAACAACATGTAACATTAAGGAGAACTGTGCTCAGAGCTTATTGCTCACTATGGCCTGGAGGGGTTTTGATAAGGTAACACCTTAAATCCTCTGCAGACTCAGCAACAATGGCCTGTGACTTGTCACATGGAGAATCTTCCTCTTCTCAAACAAAGGAATCCATGAGCACGCATCCTCACAAGAAGATAATCACTGTCCTGCTGGAGGCAGAGCTGTTATCTTCTACCTGGGTTCTTCTTTGGGAATGCCAGGACACGCAAACCAGACAACCATTTTCAATGCAGAACAACTCCTAATGCCCCCAGGCCCTTCTAAACTGGGATTTTCTGTTCAGAGCACTAGGAACTCACCCAAGAGTTCACAGCTAGCCCACCAACCAAAAATAAAAATAAACAGACCTGACCTAACTAGACATACTTCTTTTTGATAACTGGCTAGGTAATACTGTCATATACAGTCTAATTCACATGACCATCATTTTTCTTATTTCACGGTTATATGACAAAAATAATCATTATCATTAATAACGAATTTACTCGCTCAGCTTGGATGCCAGTTCTTGGAGAGCAGCTTCTTGGTCTTGACATATCCTTTTCAGTTGCTTGTTCTTTTCCTGAAGTTTAAGGAAGTCCTTAAAGCAAAAAAAGCAAAATGAACAAACAAAACAAAAAACCCCAATTATTCTCAAAAGAGTATTTGCCTACTGCCTAGAAAACTGCTGCTACCCAAAGCTGATCTTACTGAGAAAGCCACGTGAATGAATGGTCCATTACACTCACTCATAAGATTCCCAAATCCAACATGAATCTCAGGATTAAACACTCTTACACCCCAAGAGATGAAGCATTTTTGCTTCTGCAGTCCCCTCCAGGAAGAAAATAAGAACAATTGGTTGCAGAGATCAGCAACACTATATAGCCATGTATACCAAGTCAGAGGTGAGATAGGAAAATGAGGTTTTCATTTTTCCTTATTCAAAGCACTGAGTTCTGATGTGAAGGCTAAATGGGGAGTAAAAGACCCTCTTTTTTCCTTAATCTATTTGTGAGAATACAATAATCTAATCTTTCTTATCTACTTGCGGAAATTCTTAACACTACCATGTGTAAGTCCATAATTAACTTATCAGTCAACTTCTAAACTACTAGTCAAGTTTTACTGCAGAATTTACTTTTTTAAGGTTAATTATTTCTTGTGTCTCTATTCTGAGATGAGATACAGTTTCCTTTTCCTTTTCAAGATCATCCTCTAAGGCTTGCCGCCACTCTTTTTCTATCTTCAAATCTGTTTCCAGCTGAAGCCTAGAAAATGCAAAACAAAATAAACAATCACTGTGCACAACAGTATCATTTTTTAAAAATAAAAGTTAGTTTATTTCCGGGTGCAATGTACTATTATCAAAATAAACAAATTATCAACTTACACATTTTCTAAAATGGAAATAATGTATCAATATCATAATATTTTAGACACTGGTGTAATAAACAAAACAAAACACTGTCACTTTGAAAATGTTTTTAAGGAGAAACGTATTTAAAGGACCAAGAATACAGCATCATTTTGAAGAGCTGACCTTTGTAATAAATGAGCAAGAAGATTAACCACAAAATTCTAAAATACTTTTAAAACATGCATAAGGGAAAGCCCCCTTAGCCTTACATAGCTTGTTTCCAAAATAAAACAAACCAATCACTCACCCACCCTGCCATTGGTGATGCAGACAATGATTGCATATATCTCTGGTGCTTATAAAAGTTATTTAACTTTACACCCTTAGACGCGAATCTTCTATTTTAGACTAAGGCTTATGGCATTTTGAACAGAATTGAAAATAAAGGAGGAAAGACTTTGAATTACCATTTTTATTGAGCTTCCTACATAGCTGAGGTTTAACATAAAGAAGGATCTAAATCCTATATGTTTAACTGGAGTCCAGTTAAAGGAATTCGGGCTACCCTGATGGAAGATCCACTCTAGCTGGAATTTCGCTATCAGTTTCATGGAAGAGTTGGTGTTTGGAATGTTACAGAGAAACCAAAGGATGGAAGCACACTGCTCAACCTTCTAGATATAAATCGTGCCAACACAATAAAAGAGGAAAAAATCTGAGAGTAGTCATGCCAGGTTTTTTTATGGAAAACTTGTATCCACATTAATTTTCCTGTTTTAAAACCAAAACCGATTTTAAAGGAAAGACTTACATTTTGGGACACTACCTCAGCATCTGGCTGGAAAAGATCAGAAGTGAACATGACCTTGAGGTTTCAGAATTGCAGAATTCTAAGGCTGGGGTATGAACTGTTCTTTTGCCAAAATATGCAAAGATGACTGTGGTAGTAAAGTGAGCATTTGTCATGGCAGTTAAACAAGCTTATTAACATTCAGACTTGTAAGAGAGGCAGGGCAGGCTAATAATGGGACTGGGAATCACTAATTTTTAAGCCTCAATCCTTGTTGTGCCACATATCTGTGCTGCTTTAAATAATTTACTTGTTATCTTTCCAAACAGGAAAAAAATTTGCCCTTACAGGGAGCTTTTTACATTACCTGTTTATTTAAATCAGTACTGAAGGATTTAACAGGAGAAAGGGTAGAGGGTTGGCCTTTATATTCCTTTTTAATATTTATGATTCCAGGGGATTTTTATTTTTTATTTCCTGCACAGTGGTAAGTTAAACCACTTCTACCTTATCCATAAGCCTGATCAACTAGACTATTCTTATGCCATTTCTGTTGAAGTTTACACTACTACATACTTGTGGGTTTTGTTAAAAGTGTGCATTACTACTACTATTACTACATTATGTACTTTCCCTCACTTATGATAATTTCCTTGTGAATTAAGATGGCACTTTTAGACAAAAAGTAATTATGTTCTTCCCCCTCCTTTCAAGCTGCACACCATTTTAGAGGCACACAAAGATAGCTTGACTTTCTTGGAACGGCATATTTTCTTCCACCTTGCCAGTACCACACAAGAAGACCTTTAGTATTTACATTCTGTTCAAAACCATTTATCAACAACCAGCCTGTAATAAGGCACAGGACATACTGCAATAGAGAAGGCTTAGTGCTGTATATTTTTCCAAACAGGAAAGATATACTTACAGCTGTTTCTCCTTCTGGGAGAATTCTTTCTGCAGACTTTCAGTTTTATTCACATATTCCTGTTTAAGTTTCTCATCCTCAGCCTCAGCCTCCATTTGAGCCTTCTCTGCTTGCTGCAATCTGGTGTAATTCAAATCAACTTTGGGTAAAACTGAAGCTAGAACTAGGGTGTAGAGGGTGAAGAAGACAAATAAAAGAAAAATGGGGAAATAGAAACATTTCTAAATAAAAACAAAGTTTGGGGGAAACTCACAGAACTCAAACGAGAAATCCATACAATGCCTAGAGAACTAGCTCCTGGTTTTCCATACAGTAAGAGAGTAATTGCTGTAAGTAATCACTGTTTTATTTTATGCTCATGAATAACAGATGCCAAAGCATGATGATACATATTTTAGAATTGAAGCGTATACCTTAATGCCTTTTTTTTTTCCTTTAGCATATGCTCATGTGTTATTTTTGGAAGTTTGGGTTTTTTTTTTTTAATAAATCCTGTAAAAGTACTTGTCTTGTACTAATCACTCATTACGACAGGGCAGAGCATGTGTTGTGCAAAAGGAGCTCAAAACAATTCAAGCATAAGGCTGAATACAGAGCACGGCAATCAGAGAGCAAAAAACCTTAACTAGCATAATACAGTGTGACACACCCTGACATCTCCCACTACATTTACAGAACTACCTCAACTACATCATATTATTAAATTAATTTAAATAATCTGTATTAAAAATAATGCATTCTTACACTGGTTAAAATAGCTCCATACTATAGACAAAATAAATTAAACTGATCAAGAAGTGAGGGATTGTTTGTTTTTTTTTTTTTAATTTAAGCTTTCCTTTCTGAATTCCAGGGGTTTGTTTCTGCTTCAGCTAGCACTCCCCTTGGAATCCATTAGGTCACTGTGGTTCCTCTTTGCTTTGTCACCTCTTCAGTCCAAAAAATGTGGATGTAATGTAGCAAAAGTAAAGGTACTAAAATGGAACTTGTGCTGTACCATTGCTACATCTGTCTTGAGGAAAAGGCAGGCGTAAAAAATGCTGTAGAATACTACTGAATGTCCCCACCTGCTGTGTCTTGTTTAACAAAATTGTTTCAAGGTCCTTTCGGGTAAGTGGTGGGAGAAATCTGTGACACTCTCTGTGCTTGATTTCTCACTTCCCAGCAGCTAGCTGAATGCAGAGTAACTCACAACTCCCAGTGTCAGCTAAAAAGAAATTAAGTCAGCAATATATCTACACCTGTGCTTCTACAGATGAAGTTGCAACAGCAGGGGTTTCCAAAAGCTGCCAGTAAACAACTGGAAAAAAGACTGGAATTAAACTACCTTATCAGGTGTGTACTAACTCACTCAACTATACCAGTTGTTTTAAGTCTGGTCCCAGTCACATCCGCAATGGCAGTGCACAGAGGGCCAAAACACATGTGGCAAGGAGAATACTGGGAAAAAGCAGGGTCCATTCACTGGGCAAAAGAAGCTGAATGAAGCTATACAAGACAGTAACACCAAAAGCAAATTAAAACCCTCCCAACATCACAAATAAAACTGCAGTGCAGTTTCCACAACCAAGGTAGCTTGCTACCCAAGAAACATGCTAGCCAACCCAGGCTACATCTCCATCCTCTAGACTAGCACCAAGACCAACTGTACCACTGTAGATCAGACAAATGCAGAGCTGGACCAAGTCTGCAGCAGGATTTGTGATTCAGATGATACTGAGGCAGATACTTATTTGCACAGATGACTGTGAGATGGTTAACACTCCCACTTGGGCTATGGTCTACTTGTTGTTTTATTCAGTGTTTCTGGTTTGGGTTTTCTTTAAGGATGGGAGATAGTTATTTTTCTTTTTCAGTAGCTAACCCATGTTAGAGGTTCTTTCTGATTCCAAATCAAGGAATAAGGTAATACATAATCATCAAGTAGAAACTCTTTCTGTGTTATTGCATCCTGCCCCCACTTTTGCAAACATATCCCCTTCTGCTGAAAGACCCTAAGATTCTCTTCCCAGTCAGCTTCCCCTCCGCACTTCAGAGCAAACTCTGGGATGCACATCAAGGGCAGTCAGAAACTAAAACTCTCCTGAATTTCTGCAGTGCAGGCACACAGCAACTCCAAGCAGAAACAGGAGTTGCAAAGACTCCCTAACAATGGGTGGAAGGCAGGAAAAGGGGTTAGGTGAAACCATAGGTTGTGATTACAGTGCAGACAAAGTCACAGACAGGCAAGATCCTCAGCTGACAAACAAGTTGGACAAGTTCAGGATCTGGGCCCTGAATGTAAATCATATTTATCACCGCAGCTTCCACTGCAGCTATCATGGTGCCACTGTGCTATGCGGGAGGAATCACAGCTACAAAATTTGCTAAAGCACGCTGCCCTCCCTGTCTGGAGCCCATCCAAGTCCAGGCTCCAAACACATTTTAACTCCATGAAAATATTTTCCTCCACATCATATCAGCAAAATGGAATTGTGCTTTAGCTGCTGTATCCCCAAGCCTTGTAATTCTCCCACTGTACATACTGAACATATATGTTGACAGCACCCTCTTTTTTTCCAATATATCATTCTGATATAGCATTCAACCTCCCTTCCCCCAACTCCTGTCACTTGGTTGAAGAAAACAGTGCTAGTTACAACTAACCAAAAAAAACCAACAGAGGTCATGCTTTTGGGATAAATGCAGCCTAAAAGCAAAAGAAATAGGCAGGGGAGAAGGGAAATACTATTCAGAAGGGCTACTTTTTAAATCTATCAGTATCATGAAGAATAGGAAAAAATCACTAGATTAGAAACAAATGTCATAAAACATACAAAGTAAAGATAGCTAAACTTTTAAAATAAACTTTGTTTGACAATTAAGAAGGGATTAAACAGCATTAGAAAACTAGCTTACATTTGCTTAATAATAGTGCAATAATTTACTCTTTTTTTTTCTTTTTTTTTTTTAAGAAGGGTAAAGTGAGATCAGAGATGATGTTCTTTCAAAAAATAAAATAGAACCAAGCTACGATCAGTTACAGTGCAGGATTTCTATTACCACTTTATATTTAAAATTGTAATTTCAAACTTTCTAAGGTGTATTTTATCAGCAATTATTTAAACACAACAGATCTGTAGGAGCTTTCAGAATGAGATATCTTTGACAAGTTTATACTGGTGCTGAGCTTCATTGCTGGCACATTTGATGAATGACATTGCAATAGTCCTAGTTTGAGTTAACAGATCTTTGTCACTTAACGAACGCAGTGGACAAAAATCAAAGACAGATGAAGGCAGCAAAATAGTAAAAAAAAAAATTGGGATAAAGGAGAAAAAGAAAAAAGAGGAAAAAAGGATGTCAATAAAAGAATATTCATGTCACTGTTTTTTAAATACATAACCATGTTTTTCATAATCACGTTTAAATGAGAAAAAAAGACATGTCAAACACCAACATGACAGGGCTTATGGGTGTGTTATATTTTACAATTAAAAAGATCAGTGTTGCATACAGGCCACTAAATTAAAACATATGAATCACATTGTAATATTATGTAATACATGCAGTCTAATGATAATGTAAATTCATGTACTGCAATGTTAGTCTTTCACTTTTTAACCTTTCAGCACAAAGGTCATTGTATCATTGAAAATAATGGTACTTCCAAAGCAATGGACAACAATTTTAAGAGCTTCAGCAAATACAGCAGCGATCCATGAAGGCATTAAATGTTTATATTAAGCACATGCTTAAGTATAAGCAAAACTAATGCTTTCGTTTCTATTGCATTTCATTCAGGTGGGGAAAAAAAAGAGGTAATAATGAATCAGAATTTTGAACAAGCTGAAAGAACAGCTTTTGATAATCAGCACAAAAACCTAGGACTGGAAGAAAGATAGTGGAAGAAACAAAATGAAATATTAAGTTTGCACTTAAAGTGTATTTGTTAAAAAAGAAAACAAAATCAAACAGTAAAGCACTAGTTAAAGTTTCAGAAAGGTTCTTTTTAAATTTTCTAGTTTAAAGTTACATTTCCGTGGCAACTGTGTATGAATGCAGTAAAAGATGAGCGGATGGAGAAATGAATGAAGAAAAACAAAGATGGGCCTGTACCTTTGTTCTAGTTGTTTCATAGTTGCATTAATTTGATTGGTCTTATCTTCTAATCGACCAATTATTTCATTCTTTTCTTTCATAGCATCTTCAGAAACCTGTGTTACAAAAAACGTTAAAACTGAAGTAGGTACACATTACACTGTTATCTCATGGGGTTTTTTCTTCAATATCCAAAAGGAAAAATGTTAAAATGGCTTCAGGTGTGGATTCTTTTCAAATTTTCCCATCTAAAAAATGTAGTTGACAGCACCTAAAATTTTATGTCTAGCAAATTTGCAGTTTTGTACTTCGCAAGTGTAGATACCGTAAAGTATACATTTTTCATTTTGGCTTCCTTTCTTAGTTAAATCATTTTGCAAGTCAACTTAAATTCACTGATCTTCTTTTTAAGTAGCCCATCAGAACCTTACAGATAAAGAATTAAGATGCTTAGCTCTGGAAATCCCTAATGTTCTCCAATTCTTATCAAACTACCAAACTAAAAATCTTTTAAGAATTTTACTGACACATTTCACAATTTTGACCATTTGCAGAGTGGTTACAACCACAGCTTGAAGATCTAAATAAAAAGGTAGAGCATTATCCTTGCCATATAGGTCAATCCTAACAACTGGTCCAGAAACAGCAGAAATTGGCCATGATTAAATGGTTTCACTCTGCCCAGGAAGTGGGTGTGAATGTCAACAAGCAAAATCCATGTTGCCCCCGGTCCCCAGAAGTATAGTGTTAAAAGAAAAACAACTCTCTCCAGATTCTAACATACTGAAGAACATTCTCTTCTTATTTTTCTTTCCAGCTCTATTTATATTTCTCTTTCCACAGCTGCAGGTGGAAAAGTAGCATCCTTTGCCCATCATCTCAATTATCTATCTGCACCATCCTCATTTCTTTCCCCTCATTCTGACAGATTTGACTGGCTTCTTGTGCCATTTTTGATAATTTATTCCATTTTTAAAAATTATGTTCTGCATAAATAATTCACTGCTAAACTTCCCTGGCATTTGCTTATTTGTTAATTGCATGCTGGGTTTCCGAGATCCATATTCTCCCAAAGAAGCACTACATTGTTACAGATTTTCTTAATTTGTTAACAGATTTTAAAAAAACAAACAAAACAACCTGTAATTAGCTTTTTCCATTCAACATAACCTTGTCTTCCAAATGCCTTTCCTTACTTTGAAAGTTTAGCTCTCGTCTTTAGCTCCTCACTAGGTGCCTGCGTTCTCTTGGGTTTTTATGCAACGCATGCCAAAAAGGGTCATTATCACTAGATACACTATTACCCTCTGTTCCAGCATCTTACTATTACTCTAAACAGCACGTTATTAGGCCATGATCTTATTCTCATACTCTTTTCTCCTATAAGCCCCCTAACATTAAATGACTAAAATCAGGAACTAGCAGTCAGTCGCGAGATCAGCTGCTCGGAGCCGTCCCAGCTCCCGACAGACCTACTGATCGCGAGCAAAGAGGGGTTTTTCGGGAGATTCCTTGCTAGGAAAACCCCGAAGTCAGCGGCGTAAACCGACTCCCGCCCTCAGCTCTGTCGCGAGAGGCTGACGTGGCACAGCCGTTGCCAGGGCGACCGCAGCCACCACCCCCTCCCCCGTGCTTAAATTCTTACCGGGAATTCTACAGCTAGCTCTCCCCCCACAGAGAACAACACCTACAGCACCAGAGGAGGCGGCTCCTGCAGTGGGACGCAGAAGTTCTTCTGGGTCCAGAAGCCTCACAGGGCAGCTGTAGGAGCAGAGTGAGCAGGCAGGGTTCCTCCAAGGAAAGTACTAGAGACCAGGAGAAGCACGGATATCCTCCCTGACTCTTCAAACACAATGGTGGGCACTCGTCTCAGAGCTAAGGCTGCTGCTTTGGCCAAGGGGTCTGCACCATCTTCCCCTGCGGTGGCTGATGCCTCCGTGCAGACAGAGCCTCAGATGGCACAGACATCTGTACAGACCTTGGTATGTGGGAGGTGCCTAAACCACTCTCCTGGGGTGGGGGTGGGAGACAAACCAGCCTGCAATAGGTGTGCCCAGGTGGACCAGCTCCTAGAACAGGTGGCCAAACTGCAGGAGGAAGTGGCAAGATTGAGGAGTAAAGTCAGCAGGAGACAGATTGGTGGAGCCGCACCCTACTATCCCTGAGTCAAAGCCAGGAGACAGAGGCTCCACAAGAAGCAGA
>NW_010116499.1:0-754 GCF_000699245.1 Pterocles gutturalis
ATTAAAGATGCTACGTAAGAGCTTCAGTGTCAGACATATCTATACATAATAAATAGAAATGGTAATAGGAGCCCACACAGTAGAAAGTTCAGAGTTTTTTTAAATATTTCCTATGTTCTGGTCAAGATTAATATACTTCCACACAGACTTAGTAGACATCAGTAACACACAGAATGTCTTCTAGCTGTGCTGAAATTATTAACATCAACATAATCAAATTTTATCACCACCTTTTTAGGCATGAAAAATTATTTGTCAAGGAAAAAGGATGCAAACAGGAAGTCTAAGTGCTTATGGAGATTGAAACAAAACTTTTGGAGAATATAGATGAGTACAAAAAGTTGTTTATTAATCCTGCATTTGCAAATCAACAAAATCTATGAAAGTAATAGCATTATGACCTATGGAAAGCATGTCTGTCCCTCCACAGCCTAACTGCTGTCAGTATCTGTGAAAACATATTTTGTGAGAGCTCCTTTTCACTTGCATCCTACTATTTTGAATTGTGATTTGAGACAAAATTGACTCTCTCACCAAGGAAAATCTTACTCTCCTAGGGTGGTTTTGTTTTGGTTTGGTTTTTTTCCTATATGCAAAGCAGACAAATGGAGATTTTTAAAACCTTTTCAACTGCATACAATTTGAATCAAAGAACTATTCTTTTCTTACTGGTGTTCCTTTTGTGAGGAAATTATTTGAATTCAACATCAAAGAAAGTAATTTACCTGTTGTCCTTGAAAAAAGGAAAGATATC
>NW_010116500.1:0-3656 GCF_000699245.1 Pterocles gutturalis
CGCCGCCAGCCCGGGCGCGCCGCTGGAGGCGGTGCCGATGCGTCCAGCTCTCCCTCTGCCGACGTGTAGGGCTCTCCGGGGGGAAAATCCACCGTCGGAGCCTCTCCTGCCTTCCAGAGGCTTTTGAGCTAGTGGGTTATTTCTCCGGCAGCAGAGGGGATTAAAAGATAAGATAAAATTTAGTTTAATTGAAACCAGAACATGCCACCTATTGCTAGAGGTAATAATAATAAAAATTTGGCTTACAAGAAAGCAGGTAGTGAGGTTATGTTAAGGAGATAGGAATCTAAATAGTTATAAATAACACTTTAAACAGTACTATTTAAGTACTAATCACTGTGCAAAACACCAGCCCACGATGACAAAAATTTTCAAAAGTGTCTGATGAAATGGGTTACTTGGCCAAACATATCCTCAGGGTCTGATTTTTCACAGGATGACTGTTCAGTGGTATATAATAATTTGGCCTCTTTGAAGTATTTAAGGTCAGAAACCAGAATCGTCCATCTCATCAGAACAGGTTATTCAAGGTGATTAGCATGGTGTGAGCATGGCTTCCCAGAGCAAGCAGTGAGCAAGGCAGCTTTCCTGTCTCTTTCTCCTAGCAGAGGGAAAAGGAGTTAAAAGGGGTTGAAAGAAACTTTTTGGATTAACTCAAAGCATTTTTTTTGTCCATTTCTCTTTTAATGAATGGATTATAAGTGAATGGGTTATAAGAAATTTCTCATTGTCTGTAGTCAAAACTTTGGGTTTTGTTAAAAAGCAGTTGTGGTGTGTGTTTTTTTGTTTGTTTGTTTTTCCAATTGTGCTTTGGAATGTTGCTTGACTATTTAAAAGGGAATAAATAATAATTTCCTAAGAATAGTAGAAATTTCTCATAAAAAGTTAAAGCCTTTCAACTATCCATGAAAAAAATGTTAACAAAATTTCTGTCTAGTTCTGGGATTTGCTGCCTTCCTTATAGACAATTCTATGCAAACTCAAGGGGAAACATGAAATTATCGTATTTTTAAAGATAGCTAAAACAGGAACAGAGTCCATGTGTATTAGTAATATGGATGATATGTTTGGATTTAAATTTGTAGAGCACAAAACAAGAAGCCAATTATTTGACGTTATTGCTAAATTAATATAGGAAAAAAGAAGTGAGAATCTTTGGGAGACTTGCTGGGACTGCGCAAAGCAGACAGCAAAGCTGGAAAGGAGGTTGCTGGTCCTTGGGTGATACAGGGCCAGGCCCCACTACTATCATGACTAATAAAGCTATGAGGCAACTGTCACAGACTGTAGCTAATCCGTTGGTTCCAGATACGCTCAACAACCAGTATGTAGATATGCTAATTTACAGTATATTACTCAAACTAAAAGATGTTTCTACGTTCCACTAATAGTTCCAAAAGGTTATTTTCTAGTTAGCAGAAAAGACAAAGCCAGACCCTAGTGGTGGAGAAGCTTTATTTTTATGTAGTTCTGTGACTACATTTTTTAATAATTCTGCATTAATTCAAAATGGTTTATAATCCACCGGGACCACATTTGAATACCACATGTGCCAAGGCAAAAACATTGTGGTGGAACACAAGCCAGTGAGCAAACCAGATTAGGCAGAAACTCTGTGATGAAGGTAGAAAAGAAATGAAGGTAGGTTGGAAAGCACAAGTGAGCTGCGGATAAGCGTTTAAGGGAATGTTTTGAGTGGCAATTTGCAACTGGAGCATAGGAAATGCCAGAATGTAATATTATAATGTAATGTTACATAGTATACAAATCAGTTCATGTATTATATTGCAGATTATAATTATGCAACATTATGATACCAATTTTATGCCTTATAATATTTTGTAGTATTTCTGTAATTATATAATTGCAGCAAATTATAGTGTTACATATTATACTGATACATAAGTCATTAAGATTCTAAAGCACATGGAGCACTCCTGCAAAATTCTGTTTTTCATTCCTGATGGGCTTCTTGGAATATTTGGGTGATCACCATGTAATGGGACCAAAATCCCACGACACTGCCAAGCAGGTACCTGAAGTGGTCAAAGTCCGCTCTCTTGAAGTCCAGAGTAGTGAGTTTGCTGTGCACCCTCTTTGATCCCCTAAGGATCTTGAACTCAATCATTTCGTGGTCAGTGCAGCCAAGGCTGCTCTTGAGCCTCACATTAGTCACCAGCCCATCCTCGTTGGTAAGGACAAGGCCCAGCACAGCACCTTTTCTCATTGGTTCCTGTACCACTTGGAAGAGGAAGTTGTAATTGATGTATTCCAGGAACCTCTTTGATTACTGGTGCCCTGCTGTGTTGTCCTGCCAGCAGATATCAGGGTTGAAGTCCCCCATGAGGACCATAGCTTGTGAATACAAAGCTGTTTCTATCTGTTTGTAGAGGGCATCATCCATTTGGTCTTCCTGGTCAGGTGGCCTGTAGCAGACCCCCACTACAACATCTCCATCCCCTGCCTTGCCTTTAACCCTGAGCCATAAGCTCTCTGGCAGCTCCTCCTCCATCCCCAGGTGGAGCTCCATGGATTCCAGCTGGTGTCTGACATAGAGGGCAACACCCCTTCCTCTTCTCCCCTGCTTGTCTTTCCTAATGAGTTTATACCCCTCTATTCCTACACTTCAGTCATGAGAGCCGTCCCACCACGTCTCAATGATGCCAATGACATCATAGCCCTGTAAGCACACGTGTCTGTAACTCCTCTTGCTTGTTCCCCATGCTCTGTGCGTTAGTGTTTAGGCATTTAAGTTGAGCCCCCATTGTGGCTGGATTACCAATTGGTATTCTCTTCCTGGCCTGTGATCCTACTCCAGGCCCAGGGCATCCATTATTGTCATTGGCCTCACAGTGAGATGGATTTATGATCCTTTCCCCCGGCAACTCTAGTTTAAAGCGCTCCTGACTAAGTTGGAAAGCTTGTTGCCAAATACACTCTTCCCCTTCTCTGAAAGATGTACCCTCTCAGCTCCCAGAAGACCAGATATCTCAAAGTGAGTCCCATGGTATAAATAGCCAAAGCTATTTATGACACCACTCCCTTAACTATGTATTGATTTTCTCGATTTTGTCATCCCTTTCCCTTCCCTTTAACTGGGAGGACTGATGAAGAGATTACCTGTGCTCCTGTGTCCTTCACTGCTGCTTCAGTGCTTTGTAGTCCCATACAGTAGTATATTCACTCCTAGTGTTTGTCACTGACATAATTTGTGTACTGTAAGTGTTCTTAAGGTTATATGTTGGGTTATTTCAGGAAAGTATTCAATTAAATTTTTTTTCTTGTGTAATTCTGATCTGCCTCCCCCATAATAAATTACATGGAAATTGTTTCACTTGGGAAAGCAGATATTTCTGTTTTCTTCATGTTTTCAATGTTCTTTCAAACAATTTAATTTTTAAAGGTCAGAAGCTCCAGGGATGTGTGATTAGTGCTAGAACTCATCCTGATGATGATAATGATGATAGTAATACTAAGAGCAGATTGAGATTTAGGTCAGCTGTGTCACTGATATGATAGGAAGTTGCCATATTCCCAGGACAGAAACTCCAAGGACCACGTTCAGAAAACTTAAACTCTACTAGCTCTGTGAACCTAGTATCTCCTGCAGCTGTGTGCCTCTGTCCTTGGATTAAAGTGAAAAAACAACAAAAAAA
>NW_010116501.1:0-5891 GCF_000699245.1 Pterocles gutturalis
ATAAAAAGATTTGGGAAAACAATCTGGCTTCTAGAAGTACAAAGATGCTGGGACAACCCCGTACCTGGCCGGTGCCCCTCCAAGGTGTCTTACAGAACAAGACTGTGCCGGGGCACCCCGGAGGAGCACAGAGGTCCAAGGGTGAAAAAGGGGCTTTACTCCAAAATATCTTATAGCAAAATCCCCTATAGACACTGCTCCCTGACCCCGCTTTGGGCCTTGCCCAAACCCTATCCCCACCAGTGAGATTTTCCTGTGGGGGGGTGGCACCAACAGTAATCAAGAAGCCACGAGGATCCACTGTCTGTTTTTTTTACAGGGCCAACCTTGCCAGGGTGAAAAGGACAGGGGAAGGCAGTGCAGCCCCCCCTCCTCCCACCTGCTTGTAGCTTTAATTTGTTTTCTGCAAATCCCTTCTTCTGCAGAAAAGGCGGGTCGTCGCCATGGCCCTACTGGGACCAGTGCTTTTGGTGTGATAACAGGAGACGAGCAGAAGCGGTGCCGGCATCAAAGCCAGGAGGGGTGGAAGGACAAGTGACATCATTGTCAGGGAGCAAGCTCAGGTGAGAAGCCATGGGAGACCAGTTTGGCCAGTGCTATAAAAAAAACCACATTTTTTCCCCCCCAGGTGCCTCCTCCAGCATTTCGCCCCTCACCAGTAGCACACCTCATTTCTGCATGGGCCAGGCTGCTCGGGAATAGCATGAATGAAAAAAAAAAAAAAAAAAAAAAAAGCAACTTGACAAAATAATAATTTGCTGGCAAAGAAGTAGCTCAAGAAGCATACAAGGAGCTGCAAGAAGTCTCACTCATCCCCTCCGGTCCCGGGTCTGGCTGGGACAGCCATGGCCACACCGTGGAACAGACCTTCAGGCCAGGAAATGGTCTAAATCGGGCTTCTCCCCTGCAGTGTCCCAGGCTGCTTCCTGAGATATTATTGTTTTCACTCACCCTCTTGATGTATTGTCCCGTAGCGCATTCGGGGTTTCCCAGCGTGTGCCAAGAAACCGCTGGCTGTGACGCACCAGCTTGTTTGTAGGCTGCCAGCAGCAGCTTCTTCCTGTGGGGAGCCAGGAAGCACGGCCCCCCCCGGGGCTGCCCAGGGCTCACCCACCTTCTGGTCCAGGGGAAACAGATACATGAATTTTTAATGCTATCAGGGGATGTGGGATGTGAAAAATAGCAATTTTGGGGAAAGAAGGTGATGAGCAGCATCTCTGTGGCCCCGTGAGATGCACGGAACCATCTGTAGAGCAGAGCCCATTGCGTTGCTCCAAAACGTAAGCCAACCCCGGCGTTTTCCTGGACCGGGCCAAATAAAAGCAGGGAAGAAAAAAAAAAAAAAACCCAAGACCCAAGCCACACCTTTCCTCAGCCTGGTTCCCAGACAATAAAAATATCTTGCAGCAGGAGCCCTGGCTTCGCATCTTGACCACTGACACAATGGGGTTGTGGGCCAAGGCAGTGGGGAGCTTGCCTGCAGCGCTTGGCTTTACTTTCCCATGGGGTGTTTTTGGGGACCCCAGTTCCCAGGCAGTGTTGGCAGATGCCATTTGAATGTGAAAATAAATTACCTTCCCTTCCTGATGCTCCCATGGACCGCCTTCTCCTCCTCCTCCTCCCTGCCCATTGCCCGCTTGCAGCAGCGGTGAACCTCTGTGAACCCTGAAAACTCCCCTGAGAACCCTCCATCCAGGTCCACATTTTTCCAAACATCTATCCAAATATATATGTCAGCAGCAGAGAAGGGAGGAGAGAAAGAAAAAAAAAAACTTTTTGCGAGTATCCATCTGTTTGCACATCATCAGTTCTCACCGGGGAGCCCCGGAGCTCTTTCATCTGCTTTTTGCTAAGTTTAGGTTAGGGAGGTTTTCGGGTGCAAGCACGGTCAGGGAAAGGCAAAGGCGCCCTGGGTTTTAGCAGATCACCGAGGAGGAATTTGGGCAGGCAACAGGAAAGCTCTTTCCCCGGCTGGGAGGCATCCAGTGAGGACAGAAACAGTCCTGGCCAATTTACGCTCCCATGCTGAATGCTTTTATAAAAGTAAGAAGAATGGATGTTTACTTGCAGGAAAGCAAAGAACGGAAAATTTATCAACACCATTGTTTGCTGCAAATAATTTCACCTTCTCTAGTCATATGATGAATTAAAAAAAAAAAGAAAACAAAAACAAAAACAGAAAAACAAAAAAACCACCTCTCTTTCTTGTTTAACATCACATACCAGGGACTACGTAGCACCTGCGTAGCTGGGCTGACCCCCGACTGGCTCCGAGGGCTTGGTTCGGACCCACCCCACAGCAGATCCCATTTCCCATCACCTCCACATCGCTTTCTCACTCCCAGCACCTTGTGGCCAAGAAGACGTGACCTGGGCCCCAGTTTTACGGTTGAGCTGCCCCTCTGTGGCTGCATTTACGGGGCTGACAGCTCTTTAATTTGCCTTTTATTAAACACCCCGTCCCAGCCTGGAGTGCAAAAGCTCAGCTAAGAAACCGTCTCTAACCTGTGTTGGCCACAGCACAGTTTGCCTGGGGTCCCACACACCCCCCACAGTGAGGTTTGGGGGTTCATGGGCAGGCTTAGGGCACATCAGAGCAGCGAGGGACCAAAAACCTTCCCAAAATATTGCTCTTTAGGCATAAGCTGTAGTTTGTCCTCCCGATGACTTCTCTGCATTTTTGTTTGACTGCTCTTACTTTTGGAAAAGCCAAAAGCATCCCCAGACTCACTGCATGGGGCTGGCTTGTTTCTGATGGTGATTTGCAGGGAGCAGAGTCCAAATCAACCATGTTTCAGAGCTAATAAAATGCCGCAGGCTAAATTCTCAAAAGCTGTGTGAGGAGGATGCTAGAGCAATGCCCACAGGCACCGGGAACAGGGGAAGGATTCTTCCCAGTCTGACCTGTGGCTCCCTGGTTTTCCATTGCCCCCCCTCCTCCCACAACCCCTCCCAGCCCCCCATGACCGGCACCTCCCTGGAAAAACCCAGCGTGTCCAGCACCCATCATCCTGGCCCGTGTCCAGCCAAGGCCAAGGGCACAGGATGCCAGCACCACCTCCTGGCAATGCACCACTGTGCATGGCCTGCAGGCCCAAAAATCCCCGGGCAAACCATGGGGACCACCCAGAGAGAGAAACCAGGGGCCACGCAGACCCCAGCCCCTCTATTTTTCCCTTTCTCCAGGGTGTCTGTGGGTGCAGGACCCCCAGTTGCATCCCCCATCAAGCAGCAGCTGCCTGCTGCAGGGTGAATAGTGGCGCGGCTTGCCCAAGAGGCGACCAAATTTAATTTGAGATGAATGGTCACCTCCCTGCAGCCCGTGACATTTTCATTGCTGGCTAACAAGGGGAGAAAAATCCAATTAGGTGACAAAGGGGGTCCCTAATCGGCCGTGCAGCCTGGCGTGGGGCAGCCAGGATGGTGCGGCATCCCTCAGGAGAGCAGGGACAGACCATGGGAAAACAAGAAAACCCTCCCAAAAAATGTAGTTATAAAGACAGTTGCTATTTGCACCCCCAGGGTGCCATCCGTAAGTCTCCCAGGTCACTGAGATAAAGCTGAAGTGGCCCAAAGCAAGCTGGACAGGGCAGGGGCATCTCCCAGGGACAGAGGGCAGTAAGGTTAAAAACCCGCAGCCAGGAGCATGCTGCTTCTGGAAGAAAATTCTGATAAAATTTGTCAGACTCCTGGAGCATCCACCTACCACCAAGTATTCGACAAAACCCTATCCCAGGAGCGGGTGAGGATGAAACACATCAAGGTTTATTACCAGAGGAGCAGTTTCAAACCACAAAATATTCTGGCTAACCCTGGGTTGCATGTTTTTTTCCAGCAACAGGTGCCCTTTTGTAGTTTCAATGCATGCAGCCAGCAGTACCATTTATCTCCAATCTCTGGTGCCCAAAGCAGGGGGGGGGTCTGATGGTGGGACCCCCATGCATGCCAAACCCCCTCCTGCCCAAGCGCAGGGATGTTGGGGCATCACGGGATGCAGTGCACTGCGAAAAACGGCGGGGGGACGCACATAAATAACAGCTGGGTGTTAAAGAAAGGGTGATAAATGGGAATGCTCTGCTCCCTCGGGAATTATTAACGGCGGGGGAGGGTAAAACCTTGGCTTTGCCCCCAGAGAGCCGGGCTGCATGGTGAAAGCCGATTTGGGGGAGCAGGCAAGGGGGAGCAGATGGCTGGGAGAAGCGGGGGTCTGGCTGGGAGCAGGGAGTCCCTGCAGGCACAGCACAGGGTGCTGTGGTGGGGTACGGTGACTGCACCTCCCATGGGGCACAGCTGGACCCCCCAGGTCCTCTCCTCCCTGGAGCCCCTCAGGTGGCTCCAGTCAGAGCTCCAGATGGCCACCGCCAAGTATCGACCCACCACTATCTCAGCTCGCACCTTATCAGGGCAAGGGCTAGCTTCGAGCACCAGCACCTGCCCCATTAATCTTCCCCCTGTCCCACAGGTGTGAGGTCTCAGTGGGGAGGGAGCAGGAGGACTTGGGCTACTGGTGCCCAGTGGCTGGGGGTGATGTATTGGTACCTGGGAGGTGACAGGGAGAGGTTTTTTTCTTCTACTCCTGCCAGTCCCGTGGCCCTGGGGAGGGGACCACAGGCAGGCAGGTGTCTTCATCCCTCAGTATATTGGTGGCACTGAAATTTGGTTATTGAAAGCTTGGGGATGGGATGCTCTGAGGAACAGAAGAAAGAGCTCCACTTGTGTATGCAGGGTGGGAAGGGAGGGGGAGGTAATTTCCCCGCAATTGCTGTCTGAAATAATGAGCTGAGCCTGTGTGAGGAGCCCATGCTTCACCCGCATCCTTCAGGGTGAAGATAGAGATGCAATTCCTCATGACAGGGCCTGTTCCTGCTGCACCAAGTCCAGGCAAAAAAAGATCACACCTGAGGCCCCAGGAAAGCGAGGTGAAACCTCACAGCTCTGTCTGAAATTAAAGCAAAAGGCAGCAGTCCTTCCCGGCTGCAACTGCACAACAGGTTGGAGGGGTGAAGTGCTGTCAGAAACATCCTCGGGGACCATTACACACAAAACCTTTTCCAGAGGCACTCCCAGCCAGGGAACAGCCAGGGAGGGAGGACTACCCAAGAAAAGCCAGTGCTGAGGTTTCACTGGAAAATGCACCTGAGGATAGTGTGTGTCCAGGAATGAAGATGCTGTGGATGCTATCATGCTTGTCCTTCAGGGATGGTTAGTTAGCATTGTCTAGCCCACTTCCAAATACAATTACACCTTGATTTACCCTTCTCTTTTGCACTAGGAAGCCCACAGCTCCAAAGAGGAGATGCACAGCAGCTTGGTCTTGTGAGAAAGCTCCTCGGGGAGCTCACTGCTTGGTTGAGCTTTTGCCCTCTCCTTAAAAGCCCCTTAGACCCTGAGGTGAATTTTCCTTTGAGGCAGAAAAGCCCAACTCTTTTGGTGAGGGCACTACCTGAACCCCAGGCAGAGCTGGAAGGCGTCCCTCCTCCTGACCTCCCCGCCTGGGCTGTGCAGGGTGTGCAGCCCACAGACCAGACGGGATGGAGTTTCCCCCCTTTCGTGACACAAACTTTGGATCTTCTTTCAGCTATTGCCTTTTTTTGTATTGATTTTTAAAAGGGGGCACTGCAGCTTTAAAGAGCTTCCCAGACTTGCCTTTGTAACCGAAGGAGAGGGTGGGGTGGTGGCGGAGGTGGGGACCCAGAAGAATGAAATAAAGAGGAGTACAACAAAAAGAAGTTAAAAGTGTGAGTGACAAGTTTTCGGCAACAGGCTTCAGCCCCTGTGGGGTCGTTTTGGCGAAGAATGGCAACAAATGAACAAATGAGCTGGATTTTCATGCTTGGTGGACAGTGAATGAATAAGCATCTTTTAAAACCCTATCAGGAACTCTTTGGATT
>NW_010116501.1:5916-8396 GCF_000699245.1 Pterocles gutturalis
GGAAGGCAGACTTTTGAGGGCTGACCATGTGAAAGAATCCCAATTCTTTGCCTTTTCTCTGCCTGCGAATACAGCTATGCCGAAACGTGCGGGCGGTGCAGAAAGACAGGCAAGCGGCTGCAGCCGACCATCCTGCCACGGCCCAGAGCACCTCTGGGGGACACTGGGGCTCCCTGGTGCATGTGGGCAGAGGCAAGAGGGTCTGCTCTGCCCTCAGGAGCCTCAATTGCCAGCAGTGTGGAGGGGACGGTTAGCAGTTCGCAGGCCCCCAGCTCCCTCCTCCGCCAGGAAACCCAAGGGCAATGTCAGAGTCAGACAATGTGGAGGGCAGGAGGCGACTCACTTAAAGCCGTACTTAGGGCACAGAGTGGAGACCTGAGGTCAAAGGAATTGCCCTGGGATTACGGGAATCACCTTCATGTTCTCGCCTGCCTTCAGACACAAGGGAGCCAGCCAGTCACTGAGGAAAGGACCCTGATGTCTCCCCTTCCTTGTCCCTGGCAATGAGCCTGGCCTCTCTGAGCCATGCAGATAATTTGCAGGCTCTGTTTTCAACTGTTATCCTCAATCCCCCATTTTAACCTTCAGCTCAGCAGAGCATTGATGAGGAGGAGTCTCTGCTTTGGAGGCACAGCCAGAGTTTGCTGAGTGTCCCTACAGCCAGAGTTCAGCAGTAAAACACAGCTACAGAGGAGAGGGAAGGTCCAGGAGGAGACAGGTTTAAAGCCTCTTTATTTCTGTAATAGAGGATAATATCACATCCTCAAAAATCTTCTTGTCTAAACGGAAAGAGACCTAAAACTTTTGGGGGCATGAAAACATCAGCTTATAGCGATGGGGTCTCCCTTGGGTGCAAAAATAAAAATCAAGTCCACTTTGTGCGGGATTTCAGCAACAAAACCTGGCAGCGCCTGGGCTAGGTTTGTTTCCAACCCATTGCCTGCAAGTCTGCGGGGGGACAAGCCCACGTCTCTGAAATGGTTGCGGTCCCAGAGGCCACCTGCTTCTTCCACATCAAAAAGTCCAGAGGCCATTACAGCAGCCTTGGTTCTAAAGGCCGAGCACTGGCGCTGGGACAGCCCCGTCAAAAGAAATGAGACCATCCTGCACTAAACATAGAGAAAAGATAAATGGAAAAAGAGTCTTTCAGTCTTCATTATCAAGTTTCCATGGGTTTGCCAAAACCATAGCAACCAGTTCAAGCAATGATTAACCTAATAATGTGGAGGCAAAGAAAAAAAAATGCATTCAAGCCCCTAAAGAAATCACTAGTTCTCCAGAGGTAGTAAATCCACCCACCTCCCACCCCACCCCGCCCCAACATATAGCCGCATGGCTGGAAGACCAGAAGCATCCTAAGCCTCCAGAGAAAAGAATCTGCAACACAGTAAAACCCACTAAAGTGACTACTTTCCAAAAATACAGCTGTATAGACACCTTTTGGGACTTCTGTAACACCTGCTCTTCACGGGGCTCTCAGGCTCTTGCCCATAAAGACCCAGAGGTCCCTTTTGCAATTTTTTGCAAAAATGCTACTTTTGTAGACTAAGTGTCTGAGGTTTCATCCTTCTCAGTCCCACGGCACATGCAGATATCTAGGGCAAGGTGATATCTCTCCATGGGAGATATCAGACTGGAGCTGGACTAGCAGGGAAAACATTACATTATTTTATCACCCAAATAATCACGGTGTTTCACCTGTGGCCACACACGGAGGCCTTGGAGCACTCTGCAGACTGTTAGAGTATGAAAACAATATGCAATTCAGCCACAAAAGGTGGGGGAAGGGGGAGGAATACTATTAGGTCTTTCATTCTGCCTATCTGATCTATGAGGCAGATAGATCACGTCCAGGACTAGAACAGCACACATAGAGATGGCACACACTGCCTTTTCTGAGTGCTCAACCTTGCCCCATGGCCCGTGTTTCTCCAGAAATGTGGATGTTGCTTCTCAGAGCCATGAATAGGCAAAGCCATGGGGCTCCGCGTGGGTGAACGGGTCCCAGGAGGCCACAGAAAGAGCAGGTCTCCAAAAAAACTCAAGTAGGAAGTGAGTCCTGCTCACCTTGCATGTCAGCACTGGCACCACAGTGCCATCTGTCCCTTCTCCCAGGTGCATGCGGCACCTGCGGGTCCTCTCTGTGGGACACCATTGACCAAAACTGGATCAAGCACACAGGAGAAAACCACCAGTTCTCCAAACTCCACCAAACTCCACATATTTTCTGAGCTGCAAAGTGTCTGCTTAGCACCAGGGCCAAACTGGCCTCTCCCTTCCCCAGTGGACTGAGAGATACTGCTCACGGTCCACCCAAACATCCAACGCTGCACCGCCAGCCCGTGCCTGGGCCAAGACCCCACAGCCCAAAGAGAGACACACCGGACGGGGGTTCTCACCAGGAGGGGTTCCTCAGAACCCCATTGCCCGTCCAGGGCAGACCCCGAAGGCCGAGCCCCGGTGGATGGGGATGAAGCGAC
>NW_010116502.1:0-17317 GCF_000699245.1 Pterocles gutturalis
GGTCCCCCATCAGTGGAGGGGGACAAGGGACAGAGGTAAAAATCCTAGCTGCCTTCACCCTCTGTCCCTCTGCCCCAGGGAGGGTGAGGAGCACCCCATTCCTCTCCCCAGGGACTCCCCAGGACACCCCCATCCCCTTTCATTGGCCTTCTTTCCCTTTACTCCTTTCCCTTCACCTCATCCGTTCCTTTTACCCCCATTTCCACACCTCCAAATCAATTTTTTTTTTTTCCCCTAAAAAACTTTTGGGGGAAGGGAAAAAGGGAGGAAATTTTTCATTTTTGTAGGGGAGCTGAACAGTGATGCCTGGCTGTGCTGGAGCGCAGCAAAGCAGCCTCTCCTCATCCCCAGCCAGCACTGCAGCATCGCTGGCCAAAGGCATCTGTGACATCTCCAGTTAAGCAGGGACTAGAGGAAAAGGGGCAGCTGGGGCCTGAAATGCTCGGGTTTAGCCGACAGGCGGCTATGCTGGATTAGTATGGTGCATGCTTCGAATGGAAATTTCTCTTTTTCTCTCTCCAGCTTTTCAGGAGTTTGTTTGGCTGGTTTGTTTTCTTTCAAGAAGGTTTTCCTGCTCCTCTGAGTCCCTCAGGAATTTATTCTCTTCTCTTTCTCCACCTTCTCTTTTTCCAGCCCTTGCAGGTAGAAGGAGAGTGGAAAGCTTTGGTGGGAACCAC
Source organism: Pterocles gutturalis (assembly GCF_000699245.1). Taxonomy (NCBI): domain Eukaryota; kingdom Metazoa; phylum Chordata; class Aves; order Pterocliformes; family Pteroclidae; genus Pterocles; species Pterocles gutturalis. The sequence goes on from NW_010116502.1 coordinate 678, forward strand.
AGGGTGCTTGGCAAAAGGAGCCCATGCAAAGCTCCTGTCCCTGTGAGCCCCATGGGGCAGCTCTGTCATGACTTTGGGGTGGTGGGGGAAGTGGGAGGCACCCACCTTCCCTGTCCCATTGTAAGGGAGGTCAGGCAGAGCAAGGTGCAACCGATATCTCTCCTGTGTTGTAGGGCAGAGAAGCTCAGGACAAGGAAAAAGCATCACACACAAAATTAAACCATTTCCAAGCCCCACTGCTGCAACAGGACACAATGGAAATCTCATATTTGTGGGAGTGGGGAACCGGGCTCAATGCAATGAAGAATTTCACTACTGCCCATTTCTATGCAGTCCTTGGTAGAGAGGTCCATGAATCCCCAGACCCTCATTTGACATGACCCACACCATAAAAACATAGAGAAAAGAGGGTTGATCTCCCCATTTCTCACTGTGTCTCCTCCAGGAAGAAATGGGGGTGAGCGGCAACAGTGTCCATGAGCAACAGTCTGCGCAATTGGGTGGGGTAACGAAAAGCAGTAACTCACCTGGTTTCTTCGGTTTTGCACATCTGTGAAGTGATTAAGAGGAAATTACCTTAGCGTAATACACAGGGATGTGTGGAACTCGCTGGTGCAGAAAACCCTCAAGGGCAAAGAATTCTGTTTGCAGAGCAAGAGATGCTCTCAGCACATCAGGTCTCCTAAAGTCTGAGTTTGAGGAGACATATACCCCCTGTGTTTGTAATCTCTGAGGTGTATGGTCTATTTTATACCAGTTTTGGTACAAAAGACCGGTTTGACCAGTCTTTAGGTCATTTTCCATCCTGGCCCACTCACATGGTGAAGAAGGGCAGCCCATGGGTCCCCAAGAAGGAAGGTGAGTGTGATGTTGGAGAGCAGGTCTGGATGAGGAACCACGCCATGGAAAGGAATGGCGAAGTCGCATGAACAGGGATTTTCCCCTCGCCAGTCTCCATAGTTCCCAAAGGTGCCTCCGAAGGGACGCACTGAACCCACAGCACTAGAACACAGTGAGAAGTAAAGACACTTTTGCATTCGTGGTTGTCCCTCCCCATTCCCTGTGTATGGACTTTGCTGGGATCATGCTGCCCAGCCTGGGGGCAGTACAGTTCATTTATGATACAGAAAGGCCTGCAACAGAGATGCCAGCTCTGTTTCCTTTGAAACTATGCAAATATAATCAAAAGGCTTGAGCTCAACTCAAATTGGCGGCCCTTGTCCCACCAGGACGGTGTGAGGGCTCCTGAGGTTACTCAGGACAGATACGGGTGCCATTGGGACATTCCAGTGTCATTGCCAGAGGAAAGACAAGTAGACAGGACTAGCAAAAACAGAAGTGACAAGGCACAACAGCTTCTGGGATACACCATCCCCAGGCCATCATGGTGGTGCTAATAAGGCCAAACTAACCAAAACACTTCTTGGGGAGGTTCTGGGTGGGTTTTATGACAAACACTGTCTTTGCCATGCAAAAAGACAGCCAAGAGACAACGAACATTCTCTTCTCTGCTGGACTCTTGTTGCCTTTGCCCATGGTTTGCTTTCTGTCTGGGTTTGCAGATGGTAAGGCATGAGTTGGATCCAGATGTAACTCTCTGGTTTTCTCTGACAAAGGAAGACAGCAAATTCCATACAAATAAGTAATCCCTCTACCTTTACACACACCTTGAATTTAGTCCATGAACTTATTGCACAGAAAATGTCTCTTGTCAGAAGCAAAACTGGTCAAGATCAAAAAGGGATGAGTTATGTCTATGGTCAAATGCAGCATCCCTGGGAATCTGCAAAGAGATTTTGGGAGAAGGAATAAGCTTCACCCTTCAGGGGCTTAAGCCAGTCTCAGACTACAGAGTACATGAGGGAGACATGAAATAAAGAGCAAAACATCTTTTATCTGCTCATTTTTTGTACCTTCTTCTGTAGCACTTAATACTAATGGAAACAAGCTGTTTGGGCTGGCGGTTGTTCAGAGTCAGTTCAAATCTATTAACTCTGTCCTCTCACTCGCCACATTGTGAAGGAAGGCTTGTGGTCCCATTAGTTTAATATATCTGCTCCTAAATCTGCTGGGAGCATAACTGCATTATAGAGAAACTGAGTCCAGTTTGTTGGAAAAGTATTCTCCTACTGATGGTAGCCCCAGCCATTAGAGGTGTAAATGAGGATGGCAAGGCAAAAAAAAAAAGGAAAGTCTGGGCTTCCCAGGGGATCTGTTTGAAGAGGATAACTGCAAAGCAGGACAGCTTGTAAGTAATCAGTTTACATCCTCTCCAGCAACAGATACTACAGTGTTTACATCTATAACACCTTGCATTGTGTTTGGTAAAGATCTGCTTGAAAATTTTCAATTTCCAGGCAGCCACATCCTTCTGCTGAAGGGTGACATGGAATAACTCAGCTAGATGTAGGGCTTGAAAGGGATTTTCCTATATGTTTCTCTCACATGACTGCTGGCTTGTTGTCTCTACCTCACTTTTGTTGTTATTGTTGATTTTTTTTTTTAATTTTCATTCCTATTACCAGCTGTGGTTTCTGCTGGCAGGGGCTGCTCAGGAGTGTTAATGCTCACATCATCACATGCCGAACCCAGCAATTGCACCCTCTCCTAAGAGCGAGAAAGAAAATGACTGTTCCTCCTCACATGGGCTGTATTTATTAAGTGAAAGAATTGTCTGTGTCAAAGGAGTGACTTTGCTCAAAGACCTCCATTCTTGAACATGATGCTGAGACACTCCTAAAGCACCAATTTAGCATTAAACCCATTTTACAGAGTTGTAAAGTGAGTCGAGGCAGCAATCCCAGCCTCCCGTGTGACAGTGTGGAAAATTCTAACTCTGACTCTCCCCTGACCAGCCTGCTTTTCACACCAAGGCCAGAGGACAATGTCATGGAACCCAAAAGAGGGGTCTTAGTGAGGGTAAAAAGGACCAGCATGTACATGGCCATGGGCAGTGATGGTGTTTGGAGCTTAGATGAGTGACTTCACTATTGGTGAGGAAGCCGCGCCATCATGAGGATCCCAAAGCTCTTGGATTGTCAGAGGAGAGGATAGAAACCCCCCTCTGAAAGCATTTGTGATGCTGGGTCTGGTGGCAGGAAGGAGTGATGGACCACCAAGCCTAGATGTTCACAGCTCCCCTCTTCTTCCTCAGCTTTTTGCACTGATCCTTATCTTTTCTTTTCCCTCCTTCTTGTCTAGGGAGGGAAAAGGTGGGGATCACAAGAACTTTACCCATCACTCTTGGCCAGAGTATGGAGGGGGAGAGACCCACCAGCCATTCCTTTCCAGCCTGCAGGCAGTGACCCCTGGCCTCGTCCCCCACCTCCCAGCAGCGATTCTGGGCTCTGGGTGCATCCCCCTTTGGCTCTTGGGATTTGAGTGTGGAGGGTAAGAGATGGAGGGATGCTCACCAAGGGCTGAGCTTCAGAATGACCTTCCCTTTGCAAGGATGGGGAGAGAGGAAAGGGCCAAGTCACTATGTGTGAAAGTGTTTTCTCCCCAAACTGACCCTAATTTTGCAAAATTTCACCTCCAGCCAGATTTACAGGCATGAATGAGAGACCCCAAATATCCCAGGACACTTCAGTGAGAAATGTAGATCTTCCTTTTCCTGATCTATCACAGAGTTCTGTGAATTGGAACCCCCTTCCCATTGCTGTCCCAGTCTTGGGACTTGCTTTCTAGATTTTTCATGTTTTCAGTTCCCAGGTGTCCATGGAGAGTTGGGTGAGACACTGCAGAATCATCTTCTGCACACTCCTATGGCAAGGCCAAAAGCTGGTGGAAATCCAGGAACCAGAGGCTGAGAACCAGTAGTTTGAGGGTAACATTAAAGTATACTTTTTTTTTTTTTGGGGGGGGGGGGGTGGAGATTATTTTAATGAGTAGGAAGCTGTTAAAACATTGAAGGTGTTAGTCTTAGAGGGAACTGCATCATACCTGCCTCTGTTATGGTGGTGCACAGTGTGATGCCATCGCCAGTGAAGTCAAAACCAGAGCATCCCGAACGGTCACATGAAGGGAATCTTTCTAACAATTTCTCTGCTCTTCCTTATCCTTGTTTGGAAACTATCTACAAGAGGGAAAATGCTGAACACCTTCTAAAATTAGCAATGGTAATAATAATTACAGTGTCTTTTCCCACAATAGCTGTTGGAAACAGCTAAACACTTTTTTAAAACCTTGGTTACACAAAAAGTTTTATTTGATGGTGTAAAAGCTGACTCATTTGCAGCACTCGTCTTGCGTATGTGTTTCCCAAGCAGAGCTATAGATGGCAGTACGTAGTATTTACGGAGTTGTTTCCTCAAGTAAATCTCCTTATTTTAGCAGAAAGCCACAGAATTTCATTCCCTTGTAGTTACAACACGCTCAGAATGAGAACTCCTAAATCAATGGAGAAATTGGAAGTACACAGCAAGAAAAGCCTCCTTTCCTGAGTACTGGCAAACAGAGCTTGAAATGTAAAATACCTCTGTGTTGCATAGGATTGTCTATCCCCTTTCAGCAGAACAATACCTAGAGAGCTGAACAAGAAAACAATTTTCTGTACTAGAAAAAAGTTTAAGATATCTCAACTGGCTGTCACAAAAACCTGAAACAAACTCAAAATCCCAGGGTCGCTCTCACAAACCAGCAGTTAAACATGACGTGAATTTAATTCAAGCCAGTCAAAATACTTAATTTTATTTCAACTTACATTTACACTTTGCTATTGCTGTAATATCAGTAAGTTAGCTTTCAAAAGTCAAAGCAACTTTAAAGTAATAATGTTTGGGTTTTTTCACAAAAATACCAACACTCCTTCTCTTCTCCTTCTCATAGTAAAACACTCTTTTTTCCACAAACTGAAATCTAGTTTCAATGAATGGACACTTCAAGCCCAAAGAGAGAGCTAAGAGCATACTGAAGAAATATCCAAATTGTTGCAAGCTTCTTTCTCTTCCTGTTGGGTATTTGGTGTATCTAAGTTACACAGTGAAGGGACTTTATTAACTGCATCTTAGTGTAAAGAAACTCCTAAGCTTCCTGACTACACAAGTACTGGTTTTGCACCAGATCTGCTAATGCATCTGACAGAGTTGGGATAAACTCACATCTTCTCCATCCTTGCAGCGGAAGCAATGACCCTTACACCTGAAGTTAAATAAAAATAAACTTTGAAATGTAGAAAAAAAATGCCTCCTGCAGGAACACTCCCTACTTCCGTATTTAAAATTCCCCATAGCAATGAGCCCACTAAAAGGTGACATCTCCAACATTAATTTCTAAATAATCCTGTCTAGCAAATGACCAAACCTATGGGTCATTGTACTGTGTTTGCATGGCAATGTTTCAGTAGCACAGGGGCTACAGGGGTGGCTTCTGTAAGAAGCTGCTAGAAGCTTCCCCCATGTCTGATAGAGCCAAAGCCAGCCGGCTCCAAGATGGACCCACCCCTGGCCAAGGCTGATCCCATCAGCGATGGTGGTAGCACCTCTGGGACAACATATTTAAGAAAGGGGAAAAAAAAAACCACTGAAAAAACAGCAGCAGAGTGAGGAGTGAGAATATATGAGACAAACAGCTTTGCAGGCACCAACATCAGGGGAGAAGGAGGGGGAGGAGATGTTCCAGGTGTGGGAGCAGAGACTCCCCCTCAGGCCGTGGTGAAGACTATGCAGAGGCAGCTGTGCCCCTGCAGCCATGGAGGGTAACGGTGGTGCAGACATCCACCTGCAGCCATGTAGGTGACAGTGGAGCAGATATCCACCTGCAGCCTGAGGAGGATCTCATGCCAGAGCCCAAAGCAGGCTGTGACCCCACACTGGAGCAGGTTCCTGGCAGGACCTGTGGCCCCACTGAGAGAGAAGCCCACTCGGGAGCAGGTTTGCTGGCAGGACTTGTGACCCCATGTGGGACCCACACTGGAGCAGTTTGTGAGGAACTGCATCCCATAGGAAGGACTCACTTGGAGAAGCTTGTGGAGCACTGTCTCCCATGGGAGGGACCCCATGCTGGAGCAGGGGAACCATGTGAGGAGTCCTCTTTCTGAGGAGGAAGGAGAAGCAGAGACAATGTGTTATGAACGTACAGCAACCCCCATTGCCTAACCCCCTGTGCCACTTGGGGCAGGAGGTAGAGAAAATTGGTAGTCAAGTTGAGCCCAGGAAGAAGGGAGTGGTGGCGGTAAAGTGTTTTGAGATTTGGTGTTATTTTTCATTATCCTGCTCTGATTTGATTGATAACACATTAAATTAATTTCCCTGAGTCAAGTCTGTTTTGTCCATGATGGTAATTGGTGAATGATCTCTCCCTGCCCTTATCTCAACCCAAGAGCCTTTCTCTCCCCTGAGCAGCTGAGGATGGGAAGTCACAGAGAGGCTTAGAGGGCACCTGGTATCCAGCCAGGATCAACCCACCACAGTCATCTTACCCCCTTGTTACCAGCACCCAGGCACTACATCTTAGTTGGCTTACATACACTGAAGGTATGTTTTCACTGATGTCAGAAGAGATAAGCAAAAACAAAGTCTCCAAAAGTTCACACAATGGTGTGTTTTCAGATTTATTTTGCAGATCCGAGCAATTCAATTCATCTCCCAAGTCTAATTCTTGCAAGGCCAAATCCTTCCAGGGTCACACAGAAACCAACAGAGTTGGAGGGTGCTCAGCGCCTTTTAAGATCTGTTCCTTTGATGCTCGCATGAATGAAAACCTGTGGTTTTCACATAGATGTATTTGACCCAAGCATGCTTCCTGTGTGCTGAAATCAAAGGCTGATCCTGTAACTGTACATTTACTTGACCTAAGCGTATACTCTATATTCTGTAATACAAGGTTGATCCCAGAATGTATAGCTTATTGAACTTACCTTGGAAGAAGGTGGGATTAATCCTGAATAAGGGAAGAAAAAAAAATTACTTTAAGACTAAATAAAGCATTCACTCCAAGTCAGCCTTTTTTTTTTTTTTTTTTTTTTTTCCTCAGATGTAATTATAATGTATGCTGGAATGCATCTGTTTATGATAATGGTGAAGCCATTTATCAGACAGCTTATCACCACCTCCTGCCTTAAATCACTGAGATCAGTTGTGACAAGCCTCAATGTTGAGACATTGGGTAGCAACATACAATTCATTCTTTGATGCTACGTGTTCATAAGTACTCTGCAGAGTCTTCCTGTGAAGTTCAAAACTTCTGCAGGTGCAATGCTATTTCTAAATGCAATGACAATGACAATGATTGAATTTTTTACCCTCCTTTTCCCCAGAAACATGCCATGATGCTGCAGGAGTCCTCCTCTGCTTTTGCTGTATTACCACCCTAAAGTTTTGAGGTTAATCCCTCTGAAGGGGGTTCAGCAACCGTTCTGTTGGTGATGTTTCTCTAGGGGAGAGAGACTTTCTCCCTTCTCACAGCTCTTTCCTTTAATCTGAAAATAAGTCATTTTGGACAGAAAGAACATGTTTTTCTCCCTCTGAGTGTTGAACATAACATAGTGACTTGTGCATAAAGCCACTTTCAATTATAAGGGACTTTCTTCTGTCCTGTTAACCTTAAACCTCTGTGAAACCTGTATATAGTTGGCGACAGAACAAGAGAACAAAATTAAATGTTTAAATAAGCTTAAGGGACACAGTCAAGTCGTATTAAACTCAAAATATACAAGCAATGCAACTGTTGTATGAGGTTTTCTTTTCTGGTTTTGGTTGGTTTTTTTTTTCTTTTCCTTCTTATTTTGAATGACCCTCAAGCTTTGTAGCCCACTGTACTTCAAGAAATCAGCGCAATTGCTGCAGTTTGAGTGAAACCAAGCTCATTATTTTCGTCTTATACTTTAATGGAAAGCAAGATCGTTTGCACTCAAGGACCTTCACACTCTTCCCAGCATTTCCCACCCTACCCAAGGGAGACCACAGACTCTAGAAATCATTTCTCCTTCTGGTTAGAGAGGTGTCCGGTGTTTAGATAGTCTTTGGAGGCTGCTGGAAAATTTGGCAGGCAATCCGAGAGCCAGACAAAAACCACTGATGTGTCATTTATGAAGGGAAAAGCTGCTTATCTGCTTTGGAAAACACGGGCCTAAGGAGATTAAGACAGAGAGAACAATCATGGTCCAGAAGCTTGGTGATGGAGCAGATGACCCTGGGGCTATTTTCAGCACCAGCTGTATCCCCCGTCCTGCTTCATCTTGTTCAGACTTGCCAACACAACCTAAAAGCCCACATGCTTATTGTGTTTGTCCTTTCCCTCTTCATAAGTGACATTTGCTTTCTACACTTCCTTCGAAGAAGGCTGTGCTGTTCAGAGGCTCATTTAATACATAACGAACCATGTTCGTTTGCTTGTTTATCTGTTTGCTTTCTAATCACTCTCTACAACTACCTAAAAGGAGGTTGTAGTGAGGTGGGTGCTGGCCTCTTCTCTAAACTAACGAGTTACGGGACAAGAGGAAACAGCCTGAAGTTGCAGCAGGGGAGGTTTAGGCTGGATATTAGAAAAAAATTCTTCACTGAAAGAGTGATCAGGCACTGGAACAGGCTGCCCAGGGAAGTGGTGGAGTCACCATCCCTGGAGGTGTTCAAAAAACATGTAGATGTGGTGCTTAGGGACATGGTTTAGTGAGTTAGGTGGCGTTGAGTTGACAGTTGGACTTGATGCTCCTTGAGGTCTTTTCCTGACTTAATGATTCATGATTCTATTATAATAAGAGTGATTTTACATCAAGACCCACATTTACAGTCAAATATTGCTAATTACATTGAATCATAGAATGGTTAGGGTTGGAAGGGACCTTAAAGATCATCTAGTTCCAGTTTCTTTCTCTAGTTCTATTTCCTTCTCTGTCTTCCCATTCCTCACCGCACTTAGCAGGACTACAGAGAGTGCCTGAAGTTGGAGAACAGACCAGCTGATGAAAATCTGGGACCAACAGAACAGGCTGAAGCCCATGCTGAGGTATCAATTAGTGCTGGAGACATGAGAAAGCAGAGTAGACTTCACTTTATCTGTTTATTTGGTGAGAAACACGCCCCCTATCAAGGGACACACAAATTTTTCACATACCTTTGTCAGGCACAGGCTTAGTTTTCTGTACCACCTGTGTGTAGGCACATGGGCACACTTGTGTCTAGATATTTTGTTCCGAGGACCACCCCAGTTTTCCTTCAACTCCTACAGACTTTATCACTGACTTCAAAGGAACCCTGACAGACAAAACCCAAGAGCTTGTAAAAAGATTGGTGAAATGGGAATAAGGATCTCCAGGGATGTTAAAACTCACAAAATCAGCAACTTCACAGGAGTGTAGGAATGATTTGAAATAATCGAAAAAACATCTTACTCAATACAGCTGCATGGTCCTTTCCCAGAATCTGGTTTCTTTTTGCTTAGTGAGATTATTTACTTCAGGCTGCATTGGAAACTCTTGGAAGACAACATGCCTTTCCTGGTGTCACTGAAATATTTAGTTCAATGGCACAATTGTAACATTTTTACATGCATGACGAAGTGTGGAAGCGAGTCAATGGTGTCAAATGCTGCACATTGTAAATGGTTTGGAGCAGAGACCCTCCTTCTGCTCTGCCTTCTTTGAAGCTCTACTGAAGGAGGTCATGTGCATAGGCATGACAGAAATTAATATATCTCATTATTTCAATAATGCATAACTTGTCTCCTGAATTTACTGCCTTTCCCCAGAAGAGTTCAGAGCCTGTGCCATGTTGGCCGTGACCTGTTGGTCACTGATGGAGATGTTGATGAAGACAGAAGAGCAGAGGTCTGTGTCTTCAGAGCAGATATACTGCAGCGTAAACCTGATTGTCTGTGCTGCACAGGTAGAAAAAAAGAACCCACAATCTGCAAAACAACTTCAATGCCCTTGCAGTAACAATGGTCCCTCATGGGCACATGAGCATGACCTTACCTTTGGGCAAATATGCTCATATTGGTATATAAGCTCTACACAGCTGGGAGGTGATGATGAGTTTTGTCAAATCAGCCTGAGCTCATAAGAAGTTTTAAGCAAGCATAACACTACAGCACAAAACTGTTTTGGTTTGGGTTTTTTTAGCAATTTCGCCAAGAATTTAGAACAACAGCTTTTATACCAATATTCAGTGTCTCTCTTCATCAGAACAGTGCATATCTGCAAAGAGGAATCTTTCTTACCTGTTGAGTCAGACACTTTTGAGCTAAATATAACTGTTAAACACATAGAGAGTATTGGGCACCTAGTGGAAATGTCTCCAGTGCAGAAATCCACAGGGAAAATGCCAAACTAGTTAGTGATAAGCTGGTTCAAAACCATGCTAGTAGGGTCACAGCTGGCTCCCTCTCCCAGGCTGACAGCACCAGCACTCAGGACATGGTTGGAAGAGTCTCTGCAAGAGCATGACCCTGTACTTAAAAGTTTACAAACAAGCTGGCAGTTGCATAATAAGCTAATGTAAGAGGGACTAAGATCCAGGTACCAATATGTCTTCTGGTCCTAACCACCTCTAGCTGCTTGTTCAAAGAAAAGAAACTCAAAAAAAGAAAGCAAAAAGCCAAAAAAAACCCAAAAAACCAAAAAAACCCCACAAAAAACAAAACCCAAACCAAACAATCCACATCAGACTAAGCCAGTTTTAGCTCCTGTCCACAGGGAAGAAGGAAAAAGAGATTGTTACAATTCTTAAACTCCCTTATTATTCTCACTGGGGGGAAGCATGCATAGATGTTGCCATGGGTCCTGTTTTTAGTTAAGTAAAAATGCTGTTGTTTGTCAGGCATAGTAGCACAGACAAATGAAGTTGCAGAAGGTGCTGCCATACCCTTGCAGGCACCGTTCGAGAAGTGCGTTCAGCCTCCCAAACTACCCTGCCTCAAATCAAAAGCCAGACTCCAGCACTAATCAAATTTGATGTATTTGCAGCACAGATCTCAATAAAGTCAGTTCTGAATATTCCTGTTCCCAAAAATCAGAATAGAAAGGTATTGTCCAAAAGACGTGTCTGCATGCATCTAAAGGATGCATTACATCATGCTCTGTCCCCAATTCTAGTAGAAAACAAAGTCCAGACCTCCTCCTCAGCTGTCTACACTGGTGCTGAGCTGGCTTTGCTGGCTGAGAAGAGAGGAAAAGTTTCCTCTGGCTGAAATTCAGAGGTTCAGCTCAATTGAGGAGGCTATTAATTGATGCTCATGATGCAGTAGAAGCCCAAGAAATGGTTCACTTCATTTCTGTGAGACTTCCAGACTCATAGGATAATGCCTGTCCACGCGGATGAAAATCTTCCAACATAAGGATCATAGAATCATAGAAATATTAGGGTTGCAAATGACCTTAAAGATCATCAAGTTCCAACCTCCCTGCCATGGGCAGGGACACCTTCCACTAGACCAGGTTGCTCAAAGCCTCATCCAGCCTGGCCTTGAACCCCTCCAGGGATGGGGCATCCACAGCTTCTCTGGGCAACCTGTTCCAGTTCCTCACCACCCTCACAATGAAAAATTTCTTCCTATTAGCCATGACCTGATTGTTGCAACCCATTCATTTGCACCCAGTATGGAAAATACAGTGAGCACCACTCATCATAGAATCGTAGAATGGTTCCCCAACTGCTTAAATCTGCCTTGTTATTATTATTGCTCTACTGTTATTTCTATTATGTATGTTATTTATTCTCAAATATATTAAAATGTTATCTGGAGATCTAGAGCAATTTCTTGACCCCCCAGGCACAGATAGTGACATTCTATTTGCTAAACTGAGATGCAGGAATAACTGTTTTTTTCGTTTTTCTACCAATTCCGTAAAGTAAGCAAATAAATAAATAAGTTGGAGGCAGATCTGAAATGAAAAAAAAAAGGCTAACTGAAAATGGAAAACAAACAAACAAGCCCACCATATCTGAGTTCAAATGAATGTTGCCTTCCACCCACAATGAATTTCTTCATGTTGTTTTCAAGTTTTATAATGTGTTTCCTCAATAGAAAAAAAATCTAAATGAAACATCAGTTCAAATTAAAAGAAAATAAAAATAAAAAGGAAGCATCTTTTTAGGAGAAGAAAACAAAGTGAAATGTTTTGATTTTGTTTGTTTGTTTTTCTGCAGATGAAAAAAAAAATCAACCTCCTTGTAAAAAATTCACATGGACTTTCTGTCAGTTTGGAACCTTCCTTTTCCAACAAAGTTCTTTCAGCTGGAAACTTTTGGCTGGCTTATAGTAAGTTCCAAAATAAGCAACTCTCTACCTGGGGAGCTGGAAACACAGACCTGTACTTCAGAATAGCAGTCCCCTTATCCTGGTCATGATTCTAAGCTTTAAGTCACTAGCAGAGTAAGATGGCATGTAATAAAGAAATCACTTGATCTGAAATTGCCTAAAATCAGGGAAAAGTAACTTTTACTGTGTTGCAAAATGCACCCAGTTGTAAATTCAGTGCTAACTTCTACACTGCAATGAATATTGCATGTTTCTCTAATTGTCAGGCACATTGTAACTTTAGGGGTACGCATTATTCCAATGTGAATCCATGAACCCTGCAGTGTTCATTAATAATGTAAATTAATAATTAAGTATTCAAGAGTGTCTATTAGAGGAGTCATTGTCTGAAATAGGAAATTTATCTTGTCAGGACTGCGCTTTTATACTTTCTGTGAAAGGATACTGATACGCCTTTCTCACAAACATCTGTTTGGTGAGGGGCACTGGAGGATTGGAAACTTTCATGTCAACCACCAATTGGTAACACATGACAGTGAGAGAAAGCTTTGATTTTTCTTACACATTGAGAAGTGCAGAGCCAAAGTTCTGAACAAGCCACCAACCATGGAATTCTTTACCAAACTTTAAGTATCTGAAAATCTTGTTATCTCACTAAAAACTACTAACCAGGGGAATTTCTCCATTTAATGGGAAGTAGTTGAGCTCTCCTGGAAGGTGACTGTCCCACCTGCCTTGTTGATACGGGTTCAGTCACAATCAGGAAGAGCTGATCTCTCTCAAAACTCCTTAGATCAAGCCCCTGTCTGTACGCCATGTCATGTCAGACAGGTGAGATGGATCCCACCTCCCTTTTATATACTGCTTCTTGTTTCTGTACAGTTCTGCTTTGGGTTTATTTCTTTCTTAAAGTGCCAAGAAGAGACACCTAAAGGGTTTGGGTTGAAAGGGACGTTCAAGATCATCGAGTTCCAACCCGCCTGCCATGGGCAGGGACACCTTCCACTAGCCCAGGTTGCTCAAAGCCTCATCCAGCCTGGCCTTGAACACCTCCAGGGATGGGGCATCCACAGCTTCTCTGGGCAACCTGTGCCAGTGCCTCACCACCCTCACAGGAAAAAAATTCCTTCCTTATATCTAGGCCAAATCTACTGTCAGTTTGAAGCCTTTACCCCTTGTGCTATCACTACACCCCTTGATCAAGAGTATCTTCCCATCTCTCCTGTAGCCCCCTTTCAGCACTGGAAGGCTGCTATTAGGTCTCGCTGGGGCCTTCTTTTCTCCAGGCTGAACAACCCCAACTCTCTCTGCCTGTCCTCATACGGGAGGTGCTTCAGCCCCCTGACCATCTTTGTGGCCTCCTCTGAACTCACTCAAACAGGTCCATGTGTTTTCTGTGCTGTGGACTCCACAGTTGGATGCAGCACCGCAGGTGGGGTTTCATGAGAGCAGAGCAGAGGGGGAGAATCACCTCCCTTGATTTGCTGGTCACGCTGCTCATGATGCAGCCCAGGACACGGTTGGCTTTCTGGGCTGCAAGTGCGCATGGCTGCATCTTCAGTAGTCCAAGAAGATGGAGACAAAAAAAACGATGGGGTTTGCCTGCAGATCATGCTATCATTATTGCTGCCCAAGGGCCAATAAGAGACCAAGACCATTCACCTCAAAGGTTTTATGATCTCTGTCTACAGCACCATCTGTGTGTTTTCTGACCCACTGCAACACCAGTTGGTGTTTGAGGGAAAAAAAAATATATATATTATTAGTGCCCAAATTTTTACAGCCAAGAGTTCAAATTTCTCCAGATAATAAATACGTACAAAATTCCACTGATGTTATCAACTGACAGGGTCGGGAAAGAGGATCAACCTCTCCCAAGCACTAATTGAAGCTAGACAGGTTACTGCTGCTATCACAGCAGCTCTGCTATTGATTTTCTAACAGAAATGCTTGTCTCTAGAGCAAGGCTCTTGTAGAGATAATAAGGCTGCTTAAAAAGATACAAAAATAAAAAATAATAATAGTCACTCTGAGCCCTCATTTTATTTCACATTCAAAATCCAATTGCAGATCTTTCAGATAGCTAATAATTTAATGGTCATTTATATACAGTTTAGGGTCCATTGTTAACAACTTTGGAGTGAATAAGCCAATTACATTAGCTGAATCTTGCATTCATGGAAACCAAATATATATCAAAGCAATTAAATGTGCAGTTTAATCGCTCCCAAACTATGAAGAAAACAGTTGCCTGAAGATCCCAGCTCTTCTCCTGCCTCCCGCTTCCAGCTCCAGACACCAATGTAACAAAAGCTATTTACTGTGTGGTTTTGGAAGTGCTTCTTTAGCACAGCAAGATACACAAGTGAATTATTGACCTCAGTGTTTCCCAAGTGGGGAGGCTGCAGCCCTAAGGGGAGAGAGGTCTCTGCAAGATGGTGAAGGTGGTAGTAAGACAAGGAACATTTTTAATTTCCCCTTGTTGCCCACATGTACTTATGCCCCACAAGGTTTGGTGTTCCTTCCCAGCCTTCTCCCACACAGATGATTTTCTGCTGCTCAGCACTGCTAGGGGCTGGCATGTTTATACACTGACAGGCAGAGGATGGGAGGCTAGAATTTATTTGAATTTTGAATCAGCAGTTGCTACTCTGAGAAATGAGGGGGTGATCTCATCTGCCCTCTGGCAGAGACCCCGAAGGGAGATGAGTCCTGCAGAGGGTGTCTATTGTTTCTTGCTGACACAGGAGTGATCCAGAAAGATTCAGGATCCTTCCATCCAGGCTGCTCACAGCCCAGGGAGACCACCATCCTCCTCCTGAGCAAACCCAGGGCTATCTCTCTGTCCTCCTGCAGGGCCAGTAGACACCTCTTCATTACTTGACAGTGATTATTTACGAAATTTCCTCCACCATGTAGCCACTCTCAGTTTAATGCTTCCCCTGCTGTGCCCTGGGAATCCATTTCCATTCTCATTACATGGTTAGAGGAACTGATCTGGGTCAACAATATAGCACCCCTTTATGCAAGGGTAGGTAGTTACCCTGACTGCCTGCTGATGCCTGATCTTCTAGTTGGATGTGTACCAGCTCTGAGGGTTTCCTGCTCAAATGCTTTGGTTAATTTTTTGTTGTTCTGGAGTACTGGTTTTGTCTGGGATAGAGTTAATTTTCTTCATAGTAGTTAGGATGAGGCTATGTTTTGGATTTGTGCTGGAAACAGTGTTGATAATACAGGGATGTTTTAGTTACTGCTGAGCAGTGCTGACAGAGTCAAGGCCTTCTCTCCTTCCCACCCCACCCTAACAGCAAGGAGGCTGGGGGTGCACAAGAAGTTGGGAAGGAACACAGCTGGGACAGCTGACCCAAACTGACCAAAGGGATATTCCATACCGTGTGACGTCATGCTTAGTATATAAAGCTGGAGGAAGAAGGAAAGGGGGGATGCTCGGAGTTATGGTGGGAGGGAGGGAGTGAGTGAGTGAGCAGCTGTATGGTGCTCACTGAGGCTGGGGTTAAACCATGACATTTGGTATTGCCAATCCTCAGCACATTTTGGTCTCTCTCAGCCATGCCTGGACTGATACCAAAGTTACCCAGGAGTTAGGACTACTGCAGAGTTGCTTTGGAAAATAGCAATCAAAACCATTTCCCAAACTACTGCAAATGCCTTTCCTATTTCCTGTGTCCATCTCAGTTCCCATTCAGCCCCAGGTATCTCTTCATCTTCATTGCTAGAAGCTCTCTCCCTTGGCTGTCTACAGCTTTTTTAGACATCACTTCAGGCTCAGGAGCAGAAGATCAAAAAAACACAGGGACAGCTGCAATCTTCCTAGAGGGAAGTATCCCTGAAGGGTTGCCTCTGCATGTGTGGAAGAAGCCATGGTTTACATCATAGGAAGAATAAAACATTCAACAAAAAGGACCCACTTTCATAGCGAGAACACCTCACGCCATCACTTGTGTCATGTAGTACCCATGGCTGGCTGCTCTTCTGCACAGGGCAAGGAGATGAAATCACCTCCCTTATCAGATAAGACATGATCTTTGGGGAGCGTCAGTGGTCAGAATATGCACCAACTGTATTGCAGAGAACTGGGGTGTCAAATTCAGATTATTGTGTTGTGATGGGTCAGGTAGCGTAGGGTTCGCCTCACCTGTGATTTCTCCCTAAGTGTCTCATCACAGCTGGACTCTCTAGTGGACAGAAGAAACTTCCAGAAGATTATCTGTTTGATGTAGATGCTTACCTTGTTATGAAATTAATCTTCATGCTCAAGTGACTAAATGGTGGGAGAAGCAGCCTGGACTCAGCCACAGAGCAGGAGGTGGCTCTCAGGAGGAAGATCTCAGAACCCTGGATATTTAGATGTGGTCATTTAAAGAACAAGGACAGAAAACCAGGGACATTTAAAAAAGAACAAAATTATACTTATATAGATAATA
>NW_010116503.1:0-11644 GCF_000699245.1 Pterocles gutturalis
CAAGACTGCCATGATGAGTATAAAAGCACAAAGCATGTCCACACACAAATTACTTCTAATTTATTTAGGGAACAGTCTTTATGTAAATCATATAGTTAAAAACAACAACAAAAATGGCCATCATATTTGGAAAAAGTTACCCATGCTTTAGGAGCAATTTAAAAACCAGAGGACTAGTTTTCTAACAATTAGCTTTTTTTATTTAAAATTTTTACTGATTTTTTTTTTAAAACTAATTCTAGAGATTTATAGAGGCAACTTTAACCTTGCCATTTAGTTGGAAGAACTGTGAATACATGCACATATAAAGGAGATAAAGAACGGTCATCTAAAATTTTTAAGCCAACAAAAAAAAACCAAAACCCAATCCTCCCCTCCAGAAAATTATACCTATATTTTTTACTTAAGCCAACAAAAAAAAACAAAACCCAATCCTCCCTCCAGAAAATTATACCTATATTTTTTATTTAAAAAACATGACCAAAATAAAATATGTGACTGATGTTGACAAAGACATCTTTTTCTAAAATTGCAAAAATACAAATCCTACTAGCCACCAGTAAAACAGATGCCAAAAGTGAGTCTTGATCATCAGTTTAGGTGAACGTACAAGGAATTATTTTGTACTTGCCCTCCCCACTAGGAATGCAAGTGGGAACAAAATAAACCCAAACCAAACCACATGAAAAGAATAGAAACAAACAACCACCACTAAGGAATGTTGTGCTAAAATCTCTGAATTGCTGTTAAGAATGCAAGAACTTCTCTAACAGTTCAAACATTATGCAAAAGCAAAGAATAAAACTGTAGCACTGAAGACAAACGCTTTAATATAACTAATAAACAGGTACAGTGCAGAAGCCCTTATCTGACACTGCAAAAAAAACCTTATAAATGGATTTATTTTTTTTTTTACCTCCCTCTCCAGAACGCACATTTCTTTAAACTGCAAATAAGACATTTTTCCCTCACAAATCTTGGGAGCTTTAGCGCCTTGTTTTCCTTTTCCCAGAGAGGTACGGAGCTCTGGTTACACTGTTCACCACTGATATAAAGTTGGCTTGCTGGAACAGAACATTGCTTCTTATCTGACCTCGATACGCGTATGTATGCTTCTGCTGGTCTCTCTTATACGTAGTTATTACATAAATAAGAAATACTGACTTTACACTATCAGTGGAGCTATAATCAATTGCCTGCTGATGGAACAGAAGCTAAAACCTCATTAGTTTTTTAAGGAAATTATCAATAGAAATGCTACCAGCTATAGACAATGTCTCGGCACTCCCAGGAAAGGCTGTATGCACTAGAACAGACGCACACCTCCCAGGGATCCGTTCCAGGCTGACAGCTGCTGGACACTGACCAAAAGCACAGGAGAGACTCATTAAGGTAGCTTCTGCCAGAGAAATGCCATGAAATGAACAGTTAGCCCATGTCAGAAACAGAGAAATAGCATCAAAATAAACACGTGAAGCATTATTCTTTCTCTTTGGAAATCAAGAGACTTCTCTGGTAAAAAAATGCCCAGGTAGGCAGAGGTTTCAATGAACCAGCCCAGTAACTGAGGATCTTTTATGTTTGCTTCCCCATTTTAAAGTTGAAATATCAAATCTTATAACTTACACAAGCCAGCCTGACCCACCTGCGTAAGAGAAGGTAACTCTGGCTATAGAGATGTCTTCCTTTCAAGGAAAACTAAGTATTTTGACCTGGAACTGTGACACTGTACTAAAAACAATTCAAGAACAAACATATAAAGATTTTACCGATCTCATATTCAATTCTCTACAAACAGCCAGTGATGTTAATGGTATGATTAATCAACCCTAACAGCAAAATGCAGACTGAAAGATCAGGTGGCATTTTTCTCCAGACACACGTATATACAGCACGGTGCAATGTGATCCACTGCTCACACCACAACACCCTCGGGAGGGGGGCCTTTGCCACGGTTACACAGATTTTAGCATAGCTCAGTCCTGACATTTAGTTGGCTGTGAGGCACAAGGGACCCACCTTCAATTCAAGGAGAGTGAGAGCAGGATCCAAGCAGCCAAACACACCAATTCCTTTATCCTACCCATTACACTGGAGTCGAGGGTTCAGCCACCCACCCCACCCGGCACAAACTTTCTGTTGCTGCTATTGGAAAGAAGCAGCTGCACAGCTGTTGCTTCACAACCCCGACTACAGACAAACCAGGCAAACTATAATACAGCTAAAGGGATGCTTAAAAATTCCCCAGCTCGGCTACGGATTATATTATTTGTCCCCCTCTGGTGCTTTCTGAAACGGAAATATATTGTTATGTGCTGACTGATGTATACAAAGAGGTGGTTCGGCACAAACGCTAAAGGTGTTTGAAGATGTGCTGTTTTAAGCCAATAGAAAAGTAAAAATTGTGCAATAGATTCCTTTCCTATTTATTTGAGCATTATAGAACTGTAATACATTACCAGCCTGTTCCGAGCAGAAGAAAATTTCTTGGATTCATGCTGGCAGTAAGCGGCCATTTGAGGATTCGGGTGTTTTCCCCCCCAGACACTCTCATTCTTCTGGTTGATCTAAATCTTATCAATTTCTTCATCTTGAAGTAAAAAGCAGCCCAGTTCTCAGATGGCTTGTGGTTTCTGAGACTGAAGTGGAGGGAGAATGACAGTCTGTCTGTCTTAAAACCTATTTCTGAATTCATTCATGAGCCCTCATTAAAGATGTAAGAGAATTATGAAGGGAGGGAAATAATGAAATAGGAGTCTCTTTCCAAGCTGGTCTCGCTATACCGCCACACTTAAATATCTGGTATCCGTTGTGACACACTTTCTTCCGCATTGATGAATTTTAATTTTTGTTGCTCAAGGGTACCACTCCAGAACAGCATCAGTGGTCATTACATCACACACAGATTAGAGTCTGCCTCTCTTTAAACTCCATGCCTGAATTAATAAGGTCCTTTTCCTGTACTGTGCTGCCATACTGGCAAATACTTTCTGACTGAGTAAAACTCAAGTGCAAAAAAGTGCCTTCCCAGCTGTCTTGTGAAGTCAAGATCAGAGAACAGCGTGGAGGCTTTTGATATTTCACATCAGGATGCACATTCTCCAGAGCTCTCTATATCACCAATGGAGAACACGTTCTGAGAGCGGGCAGGAAAACTCCTGTCTCCCCCCACACACTCCACCACCAAACAAATCACATAACACTACTGTCACCCATAACAGAGTATTAAATAATATGTTATTTTTGCCAGCTAAATTATAGCTTTAACCTGGTCAAGGCCAATTTGTCCTGTTTTATATACCTGTATAAACACTTAGAATGATGCTTCAGAATTTGTAACTGCAATTACTAATGGTTTGACCCCCACAACTTCATCCATCCTCCACTTTGAAGGTGGAATATATTCAACACTCAAGATGGGAAAGCCTATTTTGACCTGATTTGTTACAATTGGCTTCAAGAGGTAGGTTGAAGTGTAATCATGTTTATCTTTTGCTGAAGATGTGAAAAAGGACACCTACCAAAACTACGTGCATGACCTAACTTAAAGCAACCTGGTTTTTTTTCTTTACTGATGAGTACTAACTACCATACACTAAAAAAGTTAAAGAGACACAAAAACCTTTAAGAGGTTTCTAACAGAAAAAATGTAACACTATTTATTCACAATAAGCTAGCTTATTATATCATTATATCTTCTATTTTTTATACCAACAAATCAAAATGCATTATTGTGCTACAGAGCTGAATGTTCTGTCTGAGCACTCTTCCAACAGGCTACCTCAAACTTCAGCGTAGAATAAAGAAAGATATATGTCCATTTGATTATGCTGCAGCAATCTCTTGTGAGTTGTCAAGAGCAAAGCTGTCACTCCATCTCACAGAGGTTCTCAAAGGACTAATTTTTTTGGGTAGAACACTGCTGTGCAGTTTTCTGAACCACCTCTTCTACATACAGCCTGGGTATTCCAGCACAGCAATAAGTTTGCCACACAAAAGTATGTTAACTGTGCAGATACCGCCAGTAATTTTGCTTTCTAAGTGATCAGTTGTTACTGCCTGATAAGATCACATCAGCAACAAGAGCAGCCTTTTGATATTAACCAATTCTATGTCTTATCTTTTCCCAGGTGATGGGCTGTGATGCCAGGTGAAAGGGTGATGGAGCATTCAGCAACATGAGATAGATGATAGATGCCTGCAAATTTAATCAGCAAACAAAAATCCAGGGATAGCTATTATTTAGTGGAAAAACATAAGCCCTGGCAAGATACCCATGGGTTCTCCTATCTTGACATAACAAGGGACCCACTGGCAAGGGGAAAAGGTGACTTAGAATCTAAATTTTTCCCATACATGGGGAAAAAAATTTACCCCTGCCCCCCATCTGGTTTGCCAGCCTGTCACTGATTTCTGGTCTTTGCCTGAAGCTACTGCAATGCTCCAGCCATCTCGCTCACATGCACACAGGCACACATGGGCAGACCGAAGCATGTCTGCCTAGGAAATCCCCAGACCTGTGTCTGGTCCATCAGCAAGCTCAGTGTGTTTACTCAGATGCATTTCTTCAATTATAAGAGCTCTGTCATCCTTGCAGCCAAGCCATGACTCAGTTTGGAAGACAGGAGATAAAGGGGGTGGAGGGAGAAGCTGTATAGGAAAGAGGAAAAAAAAATTAATATCTTTAGAAACAATTGCTAAGAAGTAGTCCTTTCAAAGGCAGGCTGAAGCCCTGTATCAGTTAGCAGTGTTGCACCCACAATACAAAATTTGCTCAAACCTGCACTGTCAGGTTCCTTGTATATGTGACCTGTCAATCTGTGGACCGCCATCAGGGTATATCGTGTTTGAGATGCAGATAACGTTCTTGTAAGACATGGTATCCTGACAGATGTTTTTTTCAAGTACGGTTGGACAAACAATACTAATATATTCTTGGTAAAGTGCACACTCTTAGTTTAGGATTCCCAGATTTCTTATCATCTCTAGAAATTAGAATTACATATCAAATGTTTAAAAAAATAAAAGTGTCTACACAACACATTTTTTAACTACTTATCAATATCTTAGCAATATGAAATTGCAGCAGTGCTACTCTATGTGTTTTAAATTTTATTCCTTTTCAGGTGACAGCAAGCAGCAACCACAAAAAGCAAGTTATGTTTGAATAACACGTTTACACTGCTATTTAGTGTGTGATTCAGCTCTCTCAGAACCTGAACTGTTGGCAGCCTTCTAGAAAGCCAGTTTTGTAATACGTACCAAATACTAGAAAGATAGATCTGTATTAAAATTTGAGATTGACAGCTGGCTGGATTTCCAGTGAAAGCAAGCAGACTGGCGCTAGCAACTATGTGAACTTAATAGCTGAAAAGTGAGAGTCGTGGGATATCTGCGATCAGGTCAGGCTCTGTCAACCAGAAGATGATATTGCGCCTTTAAGGCCACCGGGGCTCCTGGTCTGGTAAGGAAACAGAAGATTTAAAACCAGCTCTGTCTAGTGTTAAGGGGGCCCAAAGACATTTGAGCTGGCAGGAGGATTTGTAAAATTGCATCAGTTCAGGATAAAGTTTGCCTTGCTTTTCCTGGCTAGTTGAGAAACAGGGCAATGCAATGAGAATATGCAAATTCTTATTTCTTTGTCTCTCTTTTTAAATTATTCTTACAGTGGTTTTCAGTTTGCACATACTTAGTATGGACCAGCATGCCCACAGCTATTTAACGCCACTCCTGTTCTTTGTAGCTGTGGTTTTGCTTTTCCTTACACAACACCAAGTTAAATTGAATAACCATCACTCCAAAGTCACACAATGGAAGAAAGTACGCAAGTGTCAGAAATCTTCTTGCAGTTGCTGATATGAAAGTGCACTAAGGAACAGAATTTTTCATACTAATGAGGTCATCTCATTTATCATGGAATCATTGTTACAGTAGGATAGTTGCATTACATCAATAATTTTAATTGCAATGTTACTGAGGTGTGGACAAAGCATTCCCTTTCTTAGGAATTTACATTTCAGGGAACAGGTAAATCATATAAAACACAGAAAAAGGAAAGCTGGAAGAATTAATAAAAGATACTACCATTGGAATACAGTCTCCAAATAATTAATTCCACAACTTCAATATTAGAATTCATTATCCTGTACGACCCTCCAAAATTACGTGGGTTTTTTTTTTTTTTTTTTTTTGAGCCTCACAGACATTGAAAAGCCCTTCCTTTTGGTCATGTATTTGAGAGACTTCTGCAGGATTTTGAGATTTGCATAGATTCTACATCATTTTTCTATGCCAACTAGTTGTTTAAATTTTTAGTCTGTTACTGATGACTTTAAATAGCACTTTTTAAAGTTTCCCTTGCAGACACTTTGCATGCATTGACAAGTTTTTCTCAGATATCTTGCTATTACATTAATGATTCCTTACTATAATTAGAGAACACACTATTTTCCTTAAGAGCCAGACATCTAATTTAGTATCAGTAAGTAGCAACTCGCAAGCAGTGATGACAGAATGTCTCTGTTTCATACAGTCCCACCGTTACTCCCTGCCCCTCCTTCACCCTTCAGTTTCTCCGCAGGTAGCATAACTTGAAAAAAGTAAAAGAGAAACCCTGAAAGAGTGCTTCTACTTACTCCTCTGCCTAAGCAGGGAAGGAATTGCTAAAGAAGCGTCAGAACTTTCGCTAGGAAGGTACTGGAGTTACGGGGAAGCCTAGAGAGTAAAAGTAAAAATAACACAAACATAAGGGATAGCATTCACTAAGAACAGCATAGAGACAAAGGATAATGTCAGGTACTGTCTCAAAACCAAATAAATGTTTTTATGTGATGAAAACAGAGGAGAGGAGACTGTTGGTGATCAAAGGCAAGATGGCCAGGGGAAATGTTGGATAGTGAACCTATATCCTGAGATAAGAGCAAAATCTCCAAATTAAAGTTGATTAAACAAGGAACAGAAATTGTGCTTGCAGGAACTTACAGAAATATTAAGAGCAAAACAATAACGTACAACAATAGGAAAAATATCTTTTATCTCTCTTTAAGAAGGAAAAGAAAATACTAACATCAGGCAAGCAAATTTAAGATCATTATTCCTGCCCATGGCAGGGGGGTTGGAACTAGATGATCTCTAAGGTCCCTTCCAACCCAAACCATTCTATGAGTCTATTGACCATTAGTCTGATCTCAGTAGACCAAAACTTTATCCCTCAAAACTTGTGTATGAAAGACAGGCATCTAAGTTAATGGAAGTCTGCTAAACTTGTGTTGAATTTTATGGAAAATAGATTGTTCCAGACTAATGCAATAATTGCTTTATAAACAAGATAAATTGAAATTAAGTTCAAATAAGTTACTGTACGTTCAATATAGCACTACAATAAAAATCACGAGTTCAGTTGTAAAAGACAGGTTGTAGTACAAGAATTGTAAATTGCATAAAGAATTAACCAAAGAAAAATAACAGTGATTTGCACTGGACCGGAAGAAAGTTGGTCAAGGAGTCCTCCAAGGACCAGTGTCAGAACTAGTACTAATTGGTTAATGTTAACAATTTTGTGGGAGAAAAATTGAATGGACTTGTATAGTGTGTTGATCAGGAGAAATTATCAAAATGAAGTTAGATGTAGCCATGAATAACTCATGGAAATTCTGGAAGCAGTAAAATGGTGATGTTATTCAGTCAAAGTGCAAGATCGTTTTATTCATCAACACAAAGCATTTCCAGTTTCAGATAGTTTAGGACAGAGACTTGGGTTTCTTTTTCAGACTGATTGACTGAGCTATTAATTTACTGTAGCCGTGGAAGAAACAAATACAGTCTTGTGAAGTGGCAGTTGATATATTTCCATTTTATAAATTATCATTAATGTCATAGTACAAAAACTCTTGTGATTCAAACCAGCTTAAAACAGTGACATGTACCCTGCCCTAGTACTGAGATAATGAAAATACGCCTCTTGGAAAGCAGAGAACTTAGTCAACTTCTACACTGTCACTTTTGAATGATTAGCAAACTCATTAAACCTAAAGATAAGGCAATATATTCCTATTCCTGAAGAAATTCCTCTAATCAACCTGGGAACAGAAACCATACCATCGTTAGGAATCAGCATAAGCTTCAGCCAATAGAGGGCAACTGGACAACGTTAACCCATTTGGCTGCTATTACGTGCCTCACATTTAGAACTGGAAGACAGAATTTCTAATGAAGAACCTCTACCTGAACAGCAATCCATCATCAGCTAAGATATCTAATGGCCTAGAGCAAATTGCTGATTCAACTGTTGACCTTATACATCTCACATTATTCTTTACTATGTTACTTTTCTATCGCTGTTATCATTGTATAAAGCTCTTGTTGCATTTATGAAGATTGCAGAGAGGACTACAAGACTATAAATATACGTTATCTAATTAGGTATTTCTCTGTTGTAAATGTTCCCTGAGTAAGCAGATATCCATCCCAAAGCCTGTTCTGATCTAATTTCAGTGGAAATGTTGCTATCTTCTTTCATGCAAGAAGGCTGAGACCGCTGAATTTTTATTACACATTCCCTGGGTCTGCAGGGCTATAAAATTTGTTACCTCGAAACTCCAAAGGATTAAGACCAGAAGCCAGTTAGAATGCTACACCATGGCAAATCGAAACAGGGTTATAATATTAATCACATTTAACATTTGGCATTTAAGGTACAACTTCTTAATATCTCCTATTACAGTACACATTAATCTTTTTTGGTTTTCTATTTACATCATGACTACTGATTGAAAATTAGAAAGTACCTTTATGGAAAGGACAAAACTTTAATGTGGCCTGGCAATACACATATCCTTTATACTTATAAAAGAAAAAAAAACAACCCACAGTATTTTCTGAATTTGCACAAATGTTTTGAAGCCTTTCTGCTGTCTGCAATAGCAGCTTCTCACTGTTCAACATCTAGTAGCCCACCGGGGAAAAAAACCCAACCTACTAATACAATATTATCATTTATATTTCCATTACTTTCTGTCCTCCCATATGCACATTTCTCAGCAAGTGCTCAGGGCTCAAACCCTTTGCCAAAAGCTACCGACCTGCAAGCAAGCTTTGTCTCAGTCACCATAACAAAACAGGGGAACCAAAGCAGGAAAACTGGTCAAAGTTGCAGCCTCAAGCTTGACTTTTTGTCTGGATCGTCTGTCAGAATCTAGCTGGGACAGGCTGGCATGATGCCACCTGCAGTACTGGGTACCATTTTTCAGAGATCAATAAAAAACCCTTCTGTAACAGGAGCAAGAAGCACAAGCACAGCTGGGCAACACCAATCTTACTTGACCTCTCCATCTAATGCTGTGTAATTACAATACACTAATCCAAATAAATCTCCTTCTTACCCAATTATAGCATTGAACAGGAAATCTCAAGGCAGCCCAGAATCAGACTGGGGAAAAGGAACCGAGGGTTTAATCACCAACCTAAAGGCAAAAGCAGTACATTATGCATTATGATTTTGAAAGTAGTTCTGCAGATTCCATATCAGAGGTTAGATATCCGAGGTCAGGTTTATTTATGGCATCAATCAGCACACTTCAATTGAGATACACTTGGGAAGAACTTGGCATGTTTTAAATTATACTTCAACACTGTAAAATCATCTCAAAGAGGTCCAGAGGATTTCTATCACCCTTGCATTGCCTTTTTAGCACTTTCAGTTATTTACCTCCGTAAATCATAAAGTTAATGGCCAGCCTTTAAAGACAAACCAAAACATCACCACTCTAAATGTAACCTAACAACACAGACACCCACGGAGAGCTGTATGTTTCTGCATGACTTTTTTATGATGCTTCTTTTAAAAGTTTGGGAAAATACAGCATTATTTGCCAGTTAAATCAGTATACTGATTGTAAAAGTAGTTAACATACAACTGTAGGCCTTTTGTTTGCTTGCTTCCTACTCATCAGACATTCACAACAAATACTCCAACACTAGAACTACAACAAGTAGGAGTAGAACAGAAACGTTAAGCTTTAGCAAAAAGTTAGGGCATGATTTTTATCGCAGTCATGCCCAAGTGAGCAGACACTGTGATCAGCTTTGTGATGTATACGAGACTGAGATGGTGTGCAGAAAAAAAAGAAAACCTTCAGTGCAATTATGTCGTATGTCATTAGAAAAGGAATCCCCACTTTTTGCATGAAAGAAGATGGCACTGAGGAGAAGAGCTCTTCCTATGTTATCACCGGGGCTGTAACTTCACTGCCGCAAGTGTTTTTATTCCCTTCCTCCTCTTTCTGGCACAGCAAGTGCTACTTCATCTGCATCTCCAGCTGTTGGGCTGCTCCACTGTCCCGACAGCTGTCTGCAACCCCCAGAAAAGGCATTTTTTTTGTTGATGATCTGACTTTAATCCCCTTCATCCTATTCCCACCAAAAATAAGCAAATGCATGCCCCTGAAGTCAAGCCAAACTAACTTCACCTGATGACAAGTGGGGAAAAAAGACTCACAGAATGGGGCTTGTCCTCCAGCACACATTATTAAAATCAGTTACAACATACCGAAGGGAAGGAGGTCTGCAAGTGAAAAAGGCAGACACATATCACAGGCTTTTTTTTCCACAGTGCTTAAAGGAAGAGAGCTCCTCGATTCCTGGTCACAGGTCCCCTCTGACCTCCTCCGGGAAACGTTAATGATAAAGGTGATAACACTCGATGAATGGAGGATAACCCTGAACGTAACCTCTAGATTTAATTCAGCCATTCTTGTCTCCTCCACTTTCTGCCACAGTCTTGTTCAAGAGTTATGTTATCTTGGCTTATAACTTTGACCTTTGAAGGCTGGGGGCATGGAGTCAATCAATTCTTCATACTTTAGACCTACCTGAAGGACTCTATTTCATCATGTCATCGTATTCACTTTCTGAAATACTCTCTTTGAATACTGTGAACGTATTTTAGCCTCAAAACTGCTATGAAAAAAATTGAGTGAATTCTCACACCGTCCTCCAGCTGTAGTCATGTTTCTCTTCCTTACATGGGGGTGGTGAACCAACAAAAAAAACCTCATGACCCATTCAATAGTAAAACACCAATGAGTTAGCATGTAAAAATGAATAAATTCTTACTTCTTTTACTTGTAAACTGACATGCTCATGCCATCTTCTACATTTATTCTCACAGTTCATGGTTTACTTGAAGCCATAGGCAACAGAAGAAAGGGGCTAAAAAATGTCTCCTAACAATTCATGTTTGCCTATCCCCTCTTAGAAGTTTCTTTTTAGGGGTAGCCTTTATTTCCATTGTACATACAGCTATAGGTATGCATTAATTTAAATATCAAAGTAGGCCATTAAATAGCTAGCCAATTAGATAATACCCATCACAGGAAAATACTGCTATTTAATTAGCTTGTTAAAAAACTCCCCTCATGCACATATCCTGAGGATAAAACCTCCTGTGAAAAAGCTAAACAGATATTTAGCCACGACGACTGCCAACTTTTACAGGTATACAAATGTACTTTTCAGAGAAAATACGGAGAGACCACGGTGAGATTTACTCTTCCTACAGTCACAGGATTCAAAATTGCCTGAAAGCTGTTCTCTTGGCTACTATGTCTGAGTGCAAGTGAGGAAATGCTGCCCAGATGCTTATCGG
>NW_010116503.1:11675-20676 GCF_000699245.1 Pterocles gutturalis
GAAATCCCTCTCACCTCCCCCCTCTCCAAAACAAGACACTTAAAACACCAGCCAGCTCTGAACAGCCTGTGGACAATCCAACTCACTTGGCATAGATGCAGCTTTCTCACTTCCTTCCTTATCCTCCTCCTTCCTCCCAATTCACACATCTGCCCTTCCATCTCATACATTCATTCTTTTTAAAGATAGATTTTCATTTTCCTCCTAATTAGGAAAACTATGCAGAAGGATTCACTGACCCTTAGAAGACCCTGTTAACTGTCAAGCCCAGAGTCTGCTGCCTAGAAGAATCATTTCTTTCTTGTTATATTTGAACTGTTATTACATCCAGAAAAATTAAACACTAATGACATCATTAATTACTCTGCAAAACAAAATGAAGCTTTGTACATTTTATGTAGAACTTGAATACTCTTGCAAATGCTCCTGGACATGTATATTACCTTAGTAGCATAAACGACCACTTTTCCCAGTTGTTCAAGCTTTCTATAAAATAGAGTTGTGTGAAGATGGAGACATCATGCATAAACAAACCTTCACTATGCTATAAACTTTCCAGAAGAGATAAAAACTCACGCCTTGTGATTGAAATACAGATTATGTGAACTAAATTTTGACCCCAATTATGCTGGAAATCTGAACTGCACTTCATAGAGCAAATCGTTGCTTGAACCACACCAGTAAGAATATTTTCACAACATGCAACAATCCTTGTTTTTCAAACACAAAAGGCCAAGATCCATAATGATGATGCTATAAATCTTAGAACACCAAGCTAAAACCTTTCCCAGTTAGCAAAACAATTACAATTAATTCCAATATGGATATTTCTTGAACTGTCCATGGGAAATTCTCCAAACTAGTTTCAAACAATAGTTTTTAATGAATTTTAACAAGAGAAGCAATTTAACAAAAGAAACAAAACCCCCACAAGTTTACTGTACTGTTGTCAAACTGTAAATCATTGGCATGCTGTCTCCAGCTAATTTGTAGGTAATCAGCAAAACCACTTGGTGGAAGAGACACCATGATCTTTGCTCCATATAAATTGAGGGATCTTAAAAAGGCAGCTAGCTAGGGCTCAGGCATCATGTGTAGAATTCAGAGCAAACACATATGTTTAGCATCATTTTAACTGTCA
The DNA here is from genome assembly GCF_000699245.1 of Pterocles gutturalis. Lineage (NCBI taxonomy): Eukaryota > Metazoa > Chordata > Aves > Pterocliformes > Pteroclidae > Pterocles > Pterocles gutturalis. The sequence goes on from NW_010116503.1 coordinate 12,817, forward strand.
AACAGTATCCTGACTACCATCATCTGCTTTTCAAAAATGTGTGTCTTGTGTCATCTGTCAACTCTGCACTGATTTCTTGAATACCCTATTTCTACCTATTTAGGCAACTAAATCCCAAGTGATATTAAGCTCATAACCTATCAACTATAAGCTGAACCTCCAAGATGTGTGCATTTGATCGATAGCATACAGGCATTAATTACAATCTCATCTGCAATAAAAGATTATCATCATATACTTTCTAAAGGATGAGAGGATCCCCAAAACCTGAACCTTCAATGCTAAAAAATATTAAGGCTGAAACACCTTAAAAGCTCCATTCTCAGTTCTGTTTTTCAGGAAACAAAATTTTGTTTCACAGCTCGCTTGAAGACCTACAGTAAATCCACTATGTAAATCTGGTAAGTCAGTAGAAAAAATTGTTGTCTTTGAAAGTGTGGCATAGTTGATATCCTATTTAGCAAGTCTATCCTATAAACCTGCACCAGGATCTCTCATTACAGATAATCTTGCAGTTGCACGCATAGATGATGTTGGCTTCTGTGGTGCTTTACGAGCTTCCCAGTACTATAAACCATTTTACTAAAAAGGGTAAGTTTGTAACAGTTGATGAGGGAAGAGCCCTCCTGCAGAAGCCTGCTTGATACAAACATTCTGATTTTTCATCAGGCACATTTTCTTAATCAATCACAGCATATATAATCATTATAAAAAACTGGAAATATGCTTGCACCAGCTTCCCCATAAATGCTAATGTATTGATGTAAAAGCTAAACTTGACAGAAGCCTAAGAGCATCAAGAATGACATTCCCAAAAATTTCATTACAACTGGCCCTTCAGCAGAGGAGGAACACCCCTTGGCAGGGGGGTGCTCATTTGGAAAAGCATTGGCTCTGAAGTAAAAGACATCTTTTGGGCTTGCCACCAGCCATGGGCAGAGCCACCTGCCTCAGCTGTAGTTCCGAGATGTGTGGGACGGCTAGGAACGCTGAACGTGGGGGCTAAGGGGAGGCTGCAACGCAGAGAAGTGTGTCTCAGGGCCATGGGCAAGCATACAGCATTCTGGCTGAGAAATTAAGTTTACTGAAGAGAAGTCAGATCAAGAAGGTTCAAACCCAAAATGAGATGTTACACCTCTATTAATACTATTAATAAAGTCCAGCAGATCAGGGTATAAATGGTGAGCTGGGACCTACAGAGTACATATGCCAACAACTATTTAATCAGGGCAAGACACAGTTTCTGTGGTGAAGTTACCAAGACTTCACTGGAGCACCTGTCTGAGAGATCAAGAGTTTGGAAGAGGAATCCATCTCTGCTCGGTTGTTTGTGTGACTGCTTTCACCCCTGTCACTCCAAACAGTCTGGCACACCTCTCTGCTGATAGCAGGACCCCCAGTGCTTCTACAAGCCTCTGCTCACAGCCAGGAATGTCCAAGTGAGCCGCTCCCCATCCCCAGCCATATTTTGTGACAGTTATTTGTACCCAGGTGCCTCCCCAACACAAAGGTTCATACACCAAAAGAATGCAAAATGCATTCTAGTTTAAGAGGTATCAGCATACAACCACCCCTCAACCATGTCTACATCACAAAGAGGGGGGAAAGAAAAAAAAAAAAAAAAGAGGAGGGATATTTTTCCCTCCCTCCCTACCTTATAGGAAACAGAAATAAGTGGAGTTAGGCTCCAAAGGTGAGAGGTTTTCTTTCTGTGCCTGGTGGCTGTAGTTTCTCCCTCGCAGCATATGGTCTTGTTCAGTTTCTTTCTCTCCTAGCAGTGAACTAATAAACAAGAGTTAGGCCTCTGTCTTTTCACCAAGGGAAAAAGAGAAAGGTACTTCTAACAAAAGGTAGACACTTGTCTTGGCGCCAAGAAAAAGTGTTCATGCCCCATTAAACAGAGGGTAGATTCCTGTCTCTCTGGTTCTTTTGTTTGTTGCCTCAGATTGTTAAACAGAGCAAGGGCACTCCTGCTTCCAAGCACCTGCATTTAATTGCAGCTTATTGCATTCCCCACAGGGAGGCAGGAACAGCTGCAAGGGAACACTGTACTGATGCAAGAGCAGAAAATAGTTCTTTTTCTTCCTGAGCAGGAAATGTGCTCTCTTCTACAAAAAGCACACTACTCTAGAGAGAAATCATTAGGAAAAACAACTAGTACTGCTTGGTTTTCCTGTTTTCTTTCATTTATCTTTGCTCAAAGTTAATAAACTGCTATTATAAAATAAAATTTAAAAAAAATCAAGACTCTATATAATATAAAGAATCTACTTAGAACTCACTTTTCAAGAAATATAATGTTTTTTGGTTGAACAACCTGCTTGTTTATCAATTGAAAGATTTCCCACAAAGCCTTGGCAGATCATCAAGTCTTAAATTTAAAAGCAAACATAATTCAGCAAAATTAATGCATAAACTAAGTTCAGGACTACCTTCTTGAGAAGAATAAAAAATAATGATTTGTCTCCATCCTGCACAGTGTTTAACCTCTTGTTTATGGAAGGTGTGCAACGAAACTCTGGGAAAGCATATACATTTTTCCCTTCATGACAGCTACATTTGGTCCCTCCTTCTTGCTAGAATTTGTTCCATTTATTTGTCTTCTGAACAGAATATTTCAATAACTCCCCACACAGAGGTTATTTTTTTGGGTATTTTTGATGGATTTGTCCTTGGTCCCTTTTAGAAACTACTAGTATGATAAAGAACGCTAAAAACACTTTAATAACTATATAAAAACACCTTAATAACTACACCAAGCCCAAGACCCCCAGGCTGGCCAGCAGTTCCTGTTCTCGTGAGGATCTCCATCAGTTGACGGAACAGTGCGCAAATCTTCCTACGACAAGGAGGGATGGTTAGAGAGATCCTCCAACTTAAAGAGAGCAGAGGAAAACAAGAAATCCTGTCCCCTGGTTTGATGAAAGTCAGCAGAAAGCAAGGCACAGCAATGAAAAGGGACTACCCATGCTCATCTCACGCTGAAAAGCCAGCAGGAGAGCTCCTCCTCATACATTAAGTTCCCAGGGCTCCCTTTGCCTAACTAGGTCACCTCTACCAAAACCAAATGGAAACAATAATCCCAGGGTTTGGAAGCCCTAGGGGCTCCCAGCATGGTCACAACAGCTCTTTTAGATTGCAAATGTTTCTAGGTCCCAAGACTTGAAAGAAAAATTTGCTTTCTCGATATCATCTTCCGTACCCAGAGGCAGCACAATAAAGAGTACAGTCACTGCATTGCTCTCTGCCCAGGCCTTCTAATACAATAGAAGGGAAAGAATAGTTTTTGTTTCTTCACATACCACTCTACTGCCTTATTGAATTAAGAAGTGGCAATATTCCTTTCTTTTTTTTCCCTAAGTACTAAAGAAAAAGAATATTTAACCTCCCACCTGTTTCTCCAAAATAAAAATAATAAAAATGGAAATGTTTTCTTATGCTCCTTGAAGTTCATTGGATTTAAGCAGACTGTAATATCCAGGTTTGGTTACTTACGCGCACTGCATACTTCCTGCTATGTTCCAACTTACTTTAGACGACTAAAATAGACTTGCTTTCAGTCTAAACTATAGACTAAAAAAAGTCAATAAAAAAAGCCAATTTGACAGTCTCAGTGGTTGAAGCCTTTGCCAGAATAGGCACAAGTCAAAGAAGTATTCTTTCACGTGTTTATTTGCATCAGCCTTAACTTGGAGATCCCTCTTCTATTCAAGAGCAGCTCAGCTTTGGTCATCCTTCTAGTCTTTTGCCTTAGATCTTGCAACAACAGGGAATTTTCAAATGGAAGGAGTGGAGTTTCCACTTAGAATATGTTACTACATGTGCAGGTTAAGCAAAGGAGAATATAAATACTCCATACATAGTCCTCCAGTCACAAATGCTGGGAACTGACATATTTCAGGGAATCCATCTCCTCCTTCTTCCCCTTATCTTCCCCTACACTCCAGTCTCAAATGTTTCACAAGAAAGCTAAGATGATGTTGACTGCTACTTGTGTTCCCCCCGTGGATGCATAACCACCTTGTAGATCAAGATCAGAAACCGTAAGATTGCTCTAAACATACAAGAACAGCAATACATCTTTCCTGCCTGCCCATGTACATCTCAGAAAAGACATGAGTTCAGGAAGGACTATTTCCTCATCTCTACAGAGGCACAGTGATGATCCTGCCCAGCTCCCCTGGCTAACCTCGCTGTGTGCTCACATCACACGCAAGCAGGACGTGTTGTGATAGGACAAGGGGTAATAGTTTTAAACTAAAACAGAGACAAAATCTTTTACTATGGGGGTGGTGAAATACTGGAACAGGATGACCAGAGAGGTGGGAGATGTCCCGTCCCTGGAAACATTCAAGGTCAGGTTGGATAGGGCTCTGAGTAACCTGATCTATTTGAAGATGTCCCTGCTCATTACAGAGGGCTTGGACTAGATTACCTTTAAAGGTCCTTTCCAACCCAAACCATTCTATGACTTTATGAGCTAACAGGATTTCAGACAAGGATTTTATTTTAATTATCGTGACCAAGAGCAAGAATCCTCACTTGCTACAACACTACCTCCAAAGTAAAATATTCTTAGACTGCTGAGGGCATATGAGTTTAAGTAAAGCTACTGCATGAACACCTTATTTTGTAATTATCTACATAATGAGAATTGGAATAGATTTCTACCAATTCCATTCATCACATTTGTATTTGTAATTGTAAGGTGACACTTGGCATCTCTTCTGCTTACTTTCTATTTGCCACACTATTTTTCATATTGACAAGCCATGTCTTGTCAGATTCTATGAATATTATCTACACACTGGTTACACACATTGACAATTTTGAATAATTATTCATAAATCATGCTTTCTGCTGTTAGTCAACTAGTCTCTTTTGTTCCCAACTTCTTCCTAGTATCCATGGCTCAGGTGTCTAAACCCTTGAGATTATCTGAGGCTAAGAAAAACAGACATTTATTTGACACCGAAGCAAGAACAGTACACTCTGACAATGTATGCTGGGGGCAGCAGCTCTATACCCACAACATTTTTTTAGTCAGAATTAAATGAATTTGTGCATATGCACACATTATTAAAATATAACATTTAGAATTTATCCAATATCTAACTGCCTGAACACCAAATAGAGCTTTTATTGCCCTCTGTAATAGGATATCTAGATAATTATTTTAGTTTGTTTGTGTGCCTGCCAATATAGAAGTTGACGTAACTCAATCTTTCAGATTCAAAGCAACCAAGATGATTAAGTTAGTTGCATATTATATCTTGACAGAAACTCCCTCTCCAAAATATCATTTATTGTGAGCGTGCTTTTGCTTGTGTGTTTTTCAGAATGTTGAGCTGAAGCAGAAAACAATTAACAAAAATCTACAATCTACACAAAAGCAGGGAAATGTACAGTATTTCTAGCACATATGAAAAATGAATGGCAAGTGAGGAAAACAGTGATGGATTTCCTGGCTGTTACAGAGGACAAAGGAAAGCAGCATGTGCATGTATGCTTTTTGACAAACACATTTACACCCTTAGTACTGTACCAAGTTACAGAGTTGTAGGGAGCAAACATGAAGAGACTAAAGCAAGCCTACATGCTTCCCTCTCAATCTTCACATAACCTGATTCACACCACCCATATATATCTGTGCTTTTTATTGAATGCATATTCATACAACTTCCTTATTTTAAAAGCACTTAAAAATATGGTAAAATGTTCAAAAAGCCAATGTTTTAGACAGGTTTTTGAATGTGTGAACAGCTGTACTTGCAAACTCGCACCCATGAAAGATGCCCTGAAACTCCTCCGAGAACTCCAAACTTTTATCAATACAAGAATAAAAAACCCCAAAACCCCTTACCAGGTACAAATCTAGTGACTAGTAAATTAAATTCACAGAACTGTCTTTCCCTGAAGGATAGTGCTTTCACTGATGTTCCAGAGATACTTTAGCAATAATCCCTTTACACAGGCATGCAGATTCATTTTTACAGATAACATATCCTCCAAAAGTCTCAACTTAGGGCTGTCTTTTCAGAAGCCAAAGGTTAGTATTTAAGATTTCTACAGCAAAAGATTAACAGGTGACAGCGATTAGCACCTATCTTCATGCTTGCAGTTGCTGATACAAATGTTTTAGCTGAAATAGTAGTTATGCATCATGTGCCTTACATATATTAATTGGCATTTTCCCTTTTCTTCATATTGGCTGCAGTCTTTCTGCCTTTTCTTTCATTTTATGCCCTACCTCTTCCATCTGTTGGCTCTTTTATCTCCATCTAACTAATGAAGACCTCTCCATTTCAAAAGCTTCAGCTGTGACAGGTAGGCACTTATTTTAATCACTTTCCATTTGTGTCCATTCTGACTTAACTTTGCAGTACGAGGACTCGGGACTACAATTAGTCAGGAATTTATTGCATAAAACAGGTCTCTCTTAAAAAAATATTTTCTTCAGTTTAGAAGAGTTAATGGATTAAATATTAGGTTTAGATAAAATGAACTTTCAAATAGGAGTAATATTGTTCAACTGTGATTCTGCTAAATTAGTTTCCTACCAACACCAGGATATTCAAAATGTTTGGATCTGTTACACCAGAACTATGTTTAAAGCAACACACAAGCTGCTGTTATTTATTGCATATCGCTCACCCTAAAGGTCAGCCCACGCTGGTTCCTCTTGTGCTAGTTTAAATAAAGACACTGGCTGTATCAGTAGGGCCAGTTTTAGCAAGGCTATACAAAAGATCTAGCTTAAACACATGCAAACATGAGCAAATTTAAGAAATTATATGTAGGAAATACATTGTGCTACCTCTGTTAGGGGGCAACTACATTACTTTTAACGTACAGGGAAAAGGCATACCTAAACATCTCACATATTAAGGAAGATTAGCAACATTATTTTTGTGTAACAGTAAAATAAAAATGCACGTTTAGAAACAGAACTAACCCATATGTATTCTCTACATACACACTTTTAATACAACACCAAATTTAGTCAGACTATTTGCCAGTGTATTTGGTCGGTTACTTAAAAGATCTCTTCCTTTTATACCAAGAGTGTTTTTTTACGTGGATAGAATTAAAATCAGACTGCAAATACAGTCTATCATATAATTCATTCTAATATTCCACATGTTTTGAGCATAACATCAGAATATCTATTTCTTTCATAAAGGTCCTTTGTATTTAATGGCTTCCCTCTCTTTTTATATTTTAGTACATCAAATCTTAGTGATTGGTTACTTTGTTCTCTGTCCCACTGGGCCTGTTATCTGTAATTAAATATAAGCCTCCTTGATATTAGTAGTGCGCTGATGGATTGTTGCTTACCTACCAGGCAGCACTTAGAGAAATGGAGGTCCTTGAAAGCAAACAGCATCAGAGCATAAATCAGCTAGAATGAAGACAGGAGTGAATATAGATTTTGTGGGAAGAATGCTCAGGAGATTGTTCTTCGAAGTCCACAGATTGGAGATTACATCCATATTGATTTATTGTCAGACATTTATTGATCATTGGCTAAATGACTGTACGGATAAACATATGTATCTTTCCACTTCTGCCACTAGACCTAACCTTACTGAGTATGCAAAACTAAAAGCATAACCCTCTCTAACCTAAAATGTTGATTAAATGCTGCATGAAGGTTTGTGCAGTACAAGGAATCTGAAAGAGAGCAAAAAAACTCACTCCACCTACTACTCCCATAAGAACAAAGAAAAACCTGATCAAAAATATTCCAGGTTTATTTTCAACCTTTTAAGTAAGCACTTCTGTGACTACCCCTACAATTCTGAAATCCCTTTGCTACATTTCTTGTAACGTCAGTGTGGTGGGTTAGCCCTTGGCTCG
>NW_010116504.1:0-2952 GCF_000699245.1 Pterocles gutturalis
TGCTGGACGATTTCCCTGATCTTGCGCTGTGCAGTCTTGGGGTGGGGGGAGAAGCAAGAGGCGGGGGTCAGGGTGGGCACCACCAGCAGCTGTCCCCCCCCTCTCCAAAGCCAAACATCATCTCGCTGCTCCCAAAAAAAAAGGACAATCCTGTGGCTCAGCACAGCCGGAATTAAGGATGCACTGAAGGAGCTGCTCTGCAAGCGGAGCACTGCAGGGCTTCCTCCATCGCTCCCCAGAGGGTTTTGTTTTTCTTTTTTAGGGTGCTGCCCTCCTGCTGGAGCAGGGGGGAGTCAAGGGTTTGGTACAGGCACCCAGGGGGGATGTGGGAGCTCCCTGCCGGCACCGATGCCAGGGAGGAGCCCATCACCCCCAGTGCATGGTGGCTGAGACACGAGGTTTAGCTCCATCAAGCCAAACTTTAATTTCAATGCTTGCACAGCTGGGGAGAGCTGCCAGAACCCCTTCAGCGTGTCCTGGGTACACAGGAGCCAGCCAAAGCAGAGCGGCAGGATGCTCTCCGCCTGCCCTGAGCTCGGTGGCTTTCCTCGGTGGGTGAAACGGGCTGGGAATACTGGGAAAGCCGTGGCCGAACCTTACCTGACTGGCAAAGAAATGCCCAATGATTTTAACGATGACCTCCTCGTTCTCGTCTGGGGTTTGGTCTCGCGGTACGATGACTTCTGCACTCGTTAAGTTTTGCAGTTCGTTCACCTGGAGCAAACGCAGAGTTGGCACCCCGGCTCCCGAGGGGTGCACCCTGTTCCCCCCAGTGGGACACCACCCAACGAGAGCCACCAGAGGGCTGGGCTCAAGACATTGCTGCAACCTCCGAGCACCCCGCTTCTGCTCCCTGGGGTGGGCAGGGGGGGCTGGACAATGCCCAGCTCTGCAGCCCCAGGGTGGGCAGGGGGAGCATCCCCGCACCCCCCCAACCACCGCCTTTGCCTATCACGCGGCCGGCGGCAAAGGAAGGCACCTTGATATGAGCTTCAAGCTTCACTTCTTCTTTCGGGTTAAAGAAGTTTTCCTCTTTCAGCTTCCCAAATATTCGCCCCTGGGCCTTGGGGAGGAGACGTTAAGGGAAGTAAAACTGGGGGTCGGGGGAGGGAGAGCGGTCCTGCAGCACCCTCCATCCCTCCGGGTGATGATGTGCCGGCGCCTGGCAGCATCCAAACCACAGCAGCGAGCAAAAAGCCCCCCCGGCGCTCCGAGGGAGACGAGCCCAGGCTGGCAGCACAGCAGCGCCCAAAGGGATGCTGGTGATTTGTCCCTTAGTGTCCCTCCCAACCCCAAGCACAGCCCCCAGCCCCTGGCCAACGCACCTTAAACTGTGCCTCGGGCGGCCCCGTGATGATGACCATCCGCTCACTGGCGTCGGGACCTTCTGCCGGGGCGATCTGCAGAGGGGTGGGGAGAAGGAGCCTGAGTGTGACCCTGCTTTTGGCCAGACCTCCCCTGGGTGGGACATCCCCCCGTGCCTGGACATTCCCTCCCACCCAAGCAGGAGCGATACCCGGGGTGTTGCAGGACTAGGTTCTACTGATTTATGGAGCAAAACTGCTCCCCAAGGGCTCCTGTTCAGTAGGAAGGGGAAACTGAGGCACGAAGCCTGGGACCAGCCCCGCAGCTCACCTTGATGGAGGCACCAGCAAACCGTGCCAGCTGCTTGATGTGCTGCCCCTTCTTCCCGATGATGGCCCCCACCGCCTGCGTCGGGATGAACAAATTCACAACCTCCTGCTCCGGCATCTGGCGAGGGCACGAAGAGCGAGATGGTCAGGGACCAGTGGGACGGGGGGTGGCTGCCTGCCCCGGCCCCATGCCCACCCTCCCAAAGCACCCAAGTGAAGATCTCACGTGCCAGGCACTTACGGGGTGCTGATGGGGGAAGGCGCCGGACGGGGGGGCTCCATACAGACCCGAGAGGTACGCCGAGGAGCTCTATGGTGGGAGAAAGAAGGAGGGTCAGTGATGTCCCCAACACATTGGCCCCCTTCCCGGCTGCCCCCAGCCTGATGTGGAGCAGCATGCCAGCACCGTGAGCCTGGCAGGGACACGGGGACAACCCTTCACCCCTTCACCCCTGCACCCCGGTGAGGGTGCATTGGGGTGAGCCGCAGCCCAGGTCCTGCGCCTGCAGCACAGTGCAATGGGGCTGGGAGGTGGACGGGGGCTCCCAGTTACCCCCAGTGTCTCCCCATTGCTATTTTTCTGGCTGTGTCCTGCCAGCGTTTTTAGGGGAAACTGGCCTCTATGTTTGTTTGGGAGCATCTGCAACCCTGGAATGCCAAAACGGTGCCTTATCAATCACCAGTGCCTTGCAGAGAAGGTGGGGGTTTGGCAGGAATGGAGCAAAACATCTGGTTTGGCTCCAAATTCCATCACCATTTCCCTTCTCCAGTTCCAAGAGAAGAAAAAGCAAAGGCTGAAGAAGATGTTCCTCCAAAACCTGGGCTGAGGACAGGGAGAAAGCAGTGGGTCTCTCCATGGCCAGAAACAAGGGGTGCATGCCAGCACCCCAGCCCACCTCAACCCAACCCAACCCAACCCCTCTTCAACTCTTCTGTGTCTCAGATCCATCAGACGCTTCTGGCAGCAGACATAACTCTCTCCTGCTCTGGATTCCACAAGCGCAACCAGATGCTCCCTGCAAACCACCATTTCCCAGGTGGAGGAGAAGCCCACCCTGCTCCCTTGCCCACAGCAGACGTTGCTCTTGCTCCCAGCCTCTACGTAAAGCCACTGTGCTGAGTGGTCCCCCTCCTCGCACCGAGCCCATGCTCTCTGTGTCTGGCCATGGGCTGCTCCACATCTCCTCCCGCAGCGTGTCCTGTCCTGCCCAGCTGCTCCTCGTGGCCAGGGAGGACACCGCACACCCCCAGCTCCTCCCTTTCACCACAAGGCTCCTTCCCCAGCCTCCATCCTCATGGGATCTCTAAAGCTCTGGTT
>NW_010116504.1:3022-3271 GCF_000699245.1 Pterocles gutturalis
AAATTCTCTTGGCGGGAAGGGCCCTGCCACAGAGCCACACTGCTTTCCTAGCCAAGTTTGGTTTTTTCTGCCTGCTCCTTGTTTTACTATTAAAAATCATGGTGGAAGCCATTGCTCCTCTTGGACTCGCCAGGGTGGCTTGAAAACGTTCCCGCAAAGCTTGGGGGCGAAGAAGCCCACGCTCCAACCCCAGCTCCTCTCCATCAGACCAACAGACCCTCGAGTGTGTGTGACCCCAAGGCCATGCAG
>NW_010116505.1:0-18451 GCF_000699245.1 Pterocles gutturalis
CCAACCCAAACCATTCTATGATTCTACTTAATTATTCTAATACTGAATAAAAATCCCAGAAGATATTAGCTTGCAACAATTATTTCTGTCTTCTCATTACTGAACTGTGCCTTAAAATGCTTAATATTTCTGGTTATTGTGCACGGAAGAGTGCAACACTGGCTTGATGTTAAACTTCCAGTTGGAAAAATTATGCTATAAATATAAAATGTGTATTGAAAACCACAACTTAAATTAGTTACAGTAGCACAAAGGACAGACCAAGGAGATTTTAAGAAATCATTAAAACCAGATATCCCAAATTAAGATTTTACACCAGTTTGTAACTCTTCCAAGACACTTAAATGTCTGAGCCAAAGCCTACCGCAGATAACAGAAGGGTTACTTCTCCCACCTAAGTGGCTTTGGATCAGGCCTCAGATCACAAAAGACAAGCAGGCTTCCTCCTAAAGCAAATCTTTGGCTTTATATATAGAAGTGCATTGCAGACTAACATGAGTCAAGACAAATCCCTCAAAAACACCAAATCTCTCATTCCACTGTCACACCATTACTGAGAAATTCCTGTAAAAATACATTGTTGTGGGTGATGCACAACAGTGCTGAAGTTAAGATTGCTGTCCTCACTTATGCTATAAAATTGTAACGTTTCTTTGTAAAATGAAAATTGTTTTCAAACTGTAGTGTAGAGCACCATATTGAGCAAGAGCAATTGAAAAACTGGTCAGAAATTTGAACTGTGTAGGTGGAGTTGCTAATAAAGGTGTGGAACAAGCAAAGCATGAAAGGTGGAAAAGAAAAAGACCTGAAGTCAGGTGTAGTCTCAAAAAGCACTAGCTTCATGATCCTGAAGGAAAACAAAAAGCTTCTTGATGTGGTATCTGAAAATGGGTTTGTATAGTTATATATAAAGAAGCTGCTTCCTGTTGCTCTCCTCTGACAGGATGCTATATCAATATGGTTTGGGTTTTGGTTTTTTTTTTTAATTTTCCAGAGCATTTTTTAGCTCTACCCTGTCAATGTAGAGTTTTATGGAAGTGATTAAGTGTTCATTGTCACTTCCAAGGCACTGACTATTGATGTTCTCTGTACAGTGCTGAGAAGGGAGAGCAAGTAGTGTATTATATCCAGCTCCCTCTATAAACTACATAATTTGAATACAAATAAAATAATCTGGTTCTGGATGCTTCTTCGTAATTTAAAAGTTACTATCTCAGAACATAGGATTATTACATTTGAGGCATTTCTCAGCGCTTGCATCTATGCACAAAAATTATTTTGTGAGCAAACAACCCAGGCATTTGGCATGACATCGAACTGTTCTGAGATCACAAGATGAGATCTTCAGCCAGTACAAAATGCCTCAGCACCATCAGCTTTGTCCTATAGTATCAGCTGCACTTTGGCAGTTCATATAAATGGAGGAGTACGTGGTTTCTCATTTCAGTTAGAAAAATGGTACTGGATGACCATATATACATTGTCTTTTGCTTCAAAATTAAATAGTAAGCAGAGTTGATGCATAACAATGCCCTTACTGTAAACATATTGATTGTCACTTTCTTAACACATGTTTTACATTTGGCACAGCAACAATACAAAAGTGCTTACAAACTGGATCAGAGCCAACAGATGGCTCCTCCAAGCCATCAGTCTCAGAATACTACTCTGTTCCCACTCCTACCCAGAAAAAGCCTGGGAAAACAGATTGGGAAGATTCATAAGTACATACACATGATTTATATGTGTCTGTGTGTACGCATGTGCGTATATAGACACACATCTAAGTCTCTATGTATAAACATGCACGCATACAGTATGTTCTACATGTACAATAGACAGTGCTCAGAGGTAAAATGTTATCTGGGCTTCTCAGCTACCTAAGACACTCCCAAAAGCAAAGTTTATGCAAAGAATTTTTTCTCTGTTCAGTGGAGATACTTCATTAAAAGACAATGCTATTTTGGGAAGGGCTCAAACCAAGACATCTGTAACCAGATTTTCTGGTTTCTTCCAACAGGGTATTCTGCATTTAGAGACCTGTTTCTCCATTCCACATCTTGGCTGAAGGCCTGCCACAGCAGGGACCACAATACCAGCTATGCCTAGAGCTCGGGGTTGCTGTTAAGCCTCTCTTTAAAGGAGCTCAGGAACAGGCAGTTCGGAGATGCATGGCAAAAGGAGAGGCCACATGCTGCAAATACTACTTTGGAGCTGTTGACTGCCGCTTCCCACATTTCAGAAAGGAATTCCTCTCCCTGGCATTGCCATGGGGAAATTTCCTCATTTTGACAGAAAAGATAAGCTTTTATTCTTCAAAAATTGCAGTAGTCAAATTGCGCCTTGTGTTTGTGCTGATCACCACAACTGTTAATGCTAGAAAAGGGAAGAAAAGTGGGTGCCTCTGAGGCAAATATTTTAAGACATGATTTGTTGAAATGACTAGGTGCATGTTTCCAGCTGGAGCCCATTTATCTCCTAAATGCCATCAATAAAAACAGGTCCTATTCTATACATCTGATTCTTGCTAGAGAAATGTACATATGGTTCTCTTGAAATTGTTCCTTATTTCTTCTTATGTCACTTTGATATTTACAATGCTCAACATCATAGAATCATAGAAGCTCAAAATGCAGCCATTTTTCCACAGACAAAAAGGGATCCACAGAGATGCCAGAATACAGAGTGTGATATCAACCAGTAAGGAAGCCAGAGAAAGTGCCACCTGAACCATTCCAAATACAGATATAGATCTGACCTATGATGAGGAAGCCATTCCATCAGACAGGCTCTCACTTCAATGGGAAGAAACACTTCTGAATCAAAATTCAGAACATGAAATATTTTTTATTTTACAAAAGACATCAGGCTATGGCTAACATACAGTAGCTTATTAGAAAACAGAAAACCTATGGAATCTTTCAACAGAAAACCTATGGAATAAGAAATTGAGCAATCCTTTCAAGTTTTGAGGACCCTTCATAAGTGAGTGCTAAATGGAAGCTAATACAAAGTAAATTACTGGAAAAACCTAAAATTGTTTTCTTACCACACATAAGATTGAGAAGGCTTTCTATTAAACACATTTTCTAGCAAAAGTCATCACTAATCACCTTACTAATACAGAAGGAAGCAGCTATTTACTCATCTCCAGTAGTTTGGAATTAGTCCGGCCAATAAGGCAAGGACCCAAAGGTTTTCTTTCAGTTCTCAACCTTGACACAGACTTCTTGAATGGTCTTTAGGAAATGTTCTAATTACAACCAGAAATTAATTATAGCTGGAAATGTTCTCATTGAATGGATTTTCATAGGAAAATACTGATTCATAAAAACAATTTCCATGAAATATTATTACATGTTTAACAAAGTTCTGCTATAACACTGGCCACAGCCCTGCCAGCTCACCTGCAAGAATGGGATCTTCAGATTCATAGTTTTACTATGGAGACCTGTTTATGTAATGAGATTTCACAGAATGTCTCCTGAGATTTTACAGCAGCTGTCTGTTCCACTTCAGTAAGAACAGAAAAACAAATTATATTTGCAGGGCTTTCAAGAACGTTAATTTTCTAGAAGTACCTTTCTGTGGGAAGCTTCAGAATTTCTATGTTTTTCTCCCAACTAGAATAACTTCCTGAAGCTTTCTGAAGTTCTTCAGGATTTTTCCATAGAACAAAGAGTCTGCATTCCCACTCTCTCTTCAGTTTTTGGGCCATGCTCAGTTGACGTAGCTTGTGTCCCATTCATACCACAGTGACTTTCTCTACATCAACACAGGGTTCCATGTCTCCATGAACAATGGTGCAATGACCAAGGACAGAAGGTGGTTTGAATAATCTGAGAAAGCCTTTCTCTGCCTTGGTTGCTATAGTAGGAATAGAGAATACATTCCTTAGTGTTTCAGCTCTCCCTCTGTCACATGGCAGTTATCACTCTCTTCTCCCTCCGACTTTCTTGTTTGACTTGAAAACACAAGAGAAGCTATCTTTTACTGTGTGCTAATTTGTGGCCTCTGGGAAAAGCTACAAAAAGTGAAGAGACTAAGCAGACCTTCCTTATTAAGTTTTGCCTGAGTTCATAATAGTAAGGATCAACAGCCAAACAGATAGCAGGGGGGGAAAAAAAGACCCATCAATTATTTTTAAGTAGAAATACAGCTTAGAACTGTTGCCAAATGGAGCCACACTGAGGGACAATGTTTAAAGCACAAGAACAGATCCCAAATTGTTAGAGAACTTTGAAATCGTTGGCCATGTCCTGTGCTGTCTACAACATACATGAGCAATCCAAGCAGACAGAAAGAATCCAAACTACGGGTAAATTAAAACAGTTGACATATTTTAGCACAGTTAAGGCAAGAACACGAGAATTCAAAAAGATTTGGGTCTATTCTCTAATTAGCCAGAAAAAAATAGGATAAAACGTGAAATATTGGCTTGTTATTTTAAAAATCATTCAACAAAACTAAGACTCAAGAAAGGAACACCATAGAGCTGTATGATTTAATTACTATGGCAACTTGCAAAGCAGCTTTATGGAATGGTTCTAGCAGTACTCTCATACTATCGAAACAAATACACTGAACACTAAAATTTAAAGACTAATGGTCATTTAATGTGTTGTATTAACACATTTAAGAGTGTTATCATATGTAATGTGAATTTTATATTACATCCATATCATACTGTAGCACTTGAAAGTATTCATTTAGGAATATGAGACTGGAGAGAGGACCTCCGAGGTTACAGGTCCAATCTACAGCTGGTTTAATCTTATCCCACTCAAATTTATCAAGTTCAGAATGAAAACTAGCAGGGTTTTCTTATTCCCACTACTCTAACAACATCATTCTAAAGCTTCACTCTAATGGTGGTTTCGAGCCTCCTACTAAGTTCATGACAGAACTTGCTTATAACTACATTATGTCTTTTTGCTCTTTGCCAATGTTTTCTTTCAGTTTAAATAACTTTTCCTGCTTTGGTATTTACTTTTTGTAGTTTCTCCATATAGAACACTATCACATTCTCTTAGTTTTCACTTTGTTACACTAAACAAGCCATAAATAACAACATGGAAGTTATATATCTACACACACACATATATAAAAATATATATATTGTATACACACAAGTATATTTAACATATCTATTAGTGTATATACACACATCTGTACATAATTATGAAGCAATCTGATTGCGTCAGACCAGATTATATAAATGTAAAGAAAAATTGTGAACTGTCAAATGAGAAAAGTATAGTTTTACAGACTATTTTCATTGCTTGTGTTGAGATAAAGGTCAATCCAATGTGTTGAAATGACATATGGATACACATAAAAATGAGATGCTTATATGTATAACAACCATAGGAATAATTGAGACAAGTTTGGGACAAGCAATTACAGCTAGAATTCAAAGTACTTCAGGAAAAGTTGATCATAGGGAAAGTTTAAGACCTATAAATTCTGTTCATGCCCTGAAAACTAAGGATCTTTCCTTTGTGCCCCTCCCCACTGAAATGGAACACTTAATTCTCACGGCAACGAAATAGCCTCAATTTTTTCTGACTCAAGTTGTTCAGTACCTTGCAGCAGAATTCCATGGGTTAATTATAGATGTGCTCCCATAAATTTTAAGAGCATCACTTAACATTAACTGAATTCCTTTTGATATGAGAAATGGGAAACAACTTCTACTCTACCTTCTCAATTTATGCTAGTCATTATTTCTTTTCAGACTACCATGTACTTTCTTATTCATCCACATTTGAAACTAAACACAATATTTTCAGCCTCCTCTCCTATGTTAGAAGGAGTTCCTAAAGTTAGAAACTTTGTGGTTTCTAACTATTTTGTCACCAAAACTACTAGTTCTTCTGCAAAATGGTAACCAGATCATAGCAATTCAAGTAAATACAAGTCTTGGTTTTCTACAATGGCATTTTAACCTTCCCATGCTATTCTCCATCTCTTTGCAATCTAACATTTTCTGTATTGTTTGGGATACAGCCCAACAATGAGCAAGCTTTCATCTCAGCCCACTTTTGAAATTTATTCTAGGATGAAACAGGACTGATCTGCACAAGTGTTTCAGAGATATTCAAAGGTAGAGGTTTCCTGCATTGTCACCCATAAAAAGCACAGTTAGAAGTTGCTATTGGCATGAAAGAAGTCAATATTCTTCAGACAATAACAGTGAAAACAAACATCAGAGCTAGTCCCTTAACAGGTATTCAGTTCAGCGGGTTCCACTGAACTAGACAGTTTTGTCACTTGATCTTTGAGACATTAGGTATTACACCAAAGCTTTCATTACTTAGAAGGATATGGGAAAAATATGGCCAATGAAACTACAACACACAATGCCTGCAGTGTAACACGTGTTTGCCTTCACCCTCTCCTCCCAGCAAATAAAAAGAAAAACAGAACTCAGATTTGCTCTTGTGCATTGGGAAGGTTGAGAAAAGTTCAATTTTGCCAGTGAGGAATAATTAGATGATTAAGGTGACAGAGCTTAACACATGCCTTCCATGGGCACTGTATTACCATACCAAAATTAAGAAGTTGCAGCTTTAAACTGAATTGCCAGCTATCTGGCACACTTACTGAAATCTCATTTTGAGGTGATATATCTAATAAGCAGCTCCTTAAGAGCAGCATTAGTACTGTTTTATCATCATCCCATGTTCTTAGGAAGTTGTTAATTATACAAATGACTCAAAAATTGGCCATATCACTGTCTTCACATGATGATGAAACCAACTCACTATTCATGCTATAAGCTCTAATTTATCTAGCTTCTTTTATACCAGGATCAGCTAGTTCACTGTTTTTAAAGATATCTCACTCTGAACTGATTTACCACATGCATAAACAGATGAGTTGGAACAGATGAAGGGAGAGTTAAATGGTTGGAATGACCAGCTGGTGGGAATGAGAGTATAATTACCTCCTTGAGCAGCAGCATTGTCTCCCATCAACTTAAGCAGTTTGTGGAATTACAAAGTTGGTTTGCAAGACTGAAGATATTTTTAAGTACTCGGAGAAGCCACTTGTAGCCTTGCTTAAATAAACATAACAGATTAACAGTCTGATTATATGCTTTGGAAGAATTAATGTCTTTCTGGTAGTCATTGCTGGTAAACATAAAACCTGAGTGTCTGATAACTGTTATCCAGTTATCTGGTATCTTCAACACAATAATTATCCAAAGCCAGTGTCCAGGTTTCAATGCACAGCTGGGGATTCCAATTCATATGCTCAGACTGATTAACTGGCATGAATCCCATCAGACCCACTACCCAAGGTTACCTCAGTGAACCCCTACTTCATCATGAACAGTTCATTGTGTTCCACTCAATAAAAACTACACCAGCATCATCTTATTCAGAAATTAAACATTAAAAATGGAAAAGCTCTCAGGTCTACAATTTAAATGGCCACATTATTTAAAATGCCATGGGCTTTGAACTCTCGATGACTGCAAAATGTGCATGATCTGAAAAAATAACACTAATGCAAACCTAATGCTGCCGTTGCAGAATTCCTTGAGGAATTCAGTGTGAAACAGGCCAAGAATAAAGAAAGAGTTACATTTTAATTTCATTAAAAATTAAGCATCTATCAGAACCAACAGCAAAACAGCATTAACTGAAGGTAGCATTTCTGAGCAGTACAATGAACTAATAGTTTTCACTGAAGGACACATGTATGAATGTTTGTATGCATACCCATACACTTTATACATACACAAAACCAAAAGTTCAACTTGTATTATACCACACATTTCATTATATTATAAATTTCAAATAAAGCCTTATGAAAATATTGGAAAGCTGTATCATGCTTTATTTTTAAATTGCATTAGATAAACATATTTACTACTGGTAGTCGTTAAAACTTATATTATAACTGCTCCAGTAATGGCTTCCCTAGGGAAGAGATAAGGCTTGCACTAGTCAAGTAGTAGTATGCGAAACAGCTTATTAAAACCTGAGAATATACCTTATTTGCCTGGTTAAATAACAGCTAAAAATGACATAAAAATAGGATCTTGTAATAAGAGAACTCAGAAAAAAGCAGAAGAACGAAATAAGAAATGTCACAAGACTCCCTGGAACAGTTGTCCTAGACTTACAAGAATTCCTGTCTCTACAGTAACTTTTATTCATGAACTTTGAAGGCACTGACTCACTAGTATATTCTAAAGAGTTAAGGGTGAACTGAGAGCTACAGTTTAAAAGTAATTTAGAAACAGTTATGAGAATTTTAAAATTACAGTGGCTGCCATTAAAAAAAAAAACACCAACTTTGCAAACTCACCATGTACTATCCAGCACACCAAAACTGTTGTTTGTTTCAATCTGGAGAAACTGTTACAGTGTATTTCAGCTGCTACTGTGTTGTAGCTGTTTAAAAAAATTAAACAGAAAAGATTGAATACGACCACTTTATAACACAACAGTGAAGTTGTTAAATAGAAGTAAACTTTATATTTACTTCTAATATATGCAACATGTACAAAACCATAAGTCAACGTAAGTTTTACTGTTTACTTCAGCAAAAGAAGAGTTAGACTCAGCCCTCTGAAACACAGGACAAAACCAGTTTAAACCGATGTTGAGAAAAGGAGCTAGACAAGCTCATTTTCTTTCTTTCAAGATAAATGCTTAACACCTTTGGACCTCTCTGAAAATTCATGTATTATTTTAAATAAAGCGATTTACTTGGAGACATAAAAAGCCTAGATTTGTTGGGAAACAGGTAGGACTTGGTCCACTGTGCTCAGTGTAAGCAGAAGAGAGGCTTTCTCTGAAGTCAGGAAGTCTTTGACTTTTTACATGCTGCGACTTTCCACATTTTGCCACCAGGTGGCAAGTTGACAGCAAAAGGGATAATCCTAAACCCCTGCGATTCACACATTAGTAGCCAGCTGCCGCCCTCTAATGTAGTGATGAAAAAAGCAACAGCTGCTTAAATGCTGAGGCTCCAGAATAATGACACGCTGCGTTTTCTGGATTTGCAAAATGGTGAGAAGCTGAAAGTAATTCGGGTTCCACATAGCTCTATAAACCAATTTATAAAATGATCGACAAAGCAGGCAAGGGTTTTGTATCGCAGTCTGTGTTGCAATTGAAATTACATCCTACTCCATCTTCCTACACACCCTGGTAGGTACTCAGTGCTACTTAGTTCCAGAAAAAACACAACAACAAGTGAACAAAATGAAAAGAAGCAGCCCCTGATTTTCATTATCTTAGTGAACATGCATACTTTAAAAATAACATACTTAACCCAAAGTCTGAGCCAACATTCATTTGCACAGAGATAAATGAGGAGGCACTGAAGTCAATTCAATTACACAAATGAAACACAAGGACAGGGAAATGGAAAGACAGGTGACAAACCAGTAAAATTTCAAAAAAATCAAGCACCATAGGAAAATGTGTATTTGCTCTTGTATACACATGGTAGAAAATAAAAATCTGCAGCGCTTTGCCATGTTCTCAGGCAACCCATCATGCAATGGAGCCATACTCCAGAAATTGCTTGTATGACCAGATTTCATTGGACGGGTCATTATGAGATGAGGACTTTCCATCCTTTCCTGCTCAAAGTGTCAGAATGTACCCATCTCTGCTTGACTAAAATTGAAACATTAGACTAATTTGGTTTTCTAAAAATTCACAAAACAGTGCAAAACACTTCTTTCTGCAAGACAGCTGAAAGTTTACGTTTGTGGATACGGCTCCCCCAGAATATAATGTAAGCATTTTGGCACTTCTTCCTGTTTAGAAAATTACTATTTACCCCATTGACCTAGCATGTACAGCTGTATATAAATCAAGTTTTTTTTTTTTAAAGACAGTACATTGTTATCATACACTTTACTAAAAACTTTTAGCCTTCAAAGCCTATGAAGTCAGTGAAACAGTGATGACTTTCAACCAGTCATAGAATGAATAGTGATTTGCATAGCACTGCTCATCCTGCAGTGTTCTACAAAAGCACAAGTGCTGTATAGCTCCACATGAAGTCAAGAGGAACTGAGAACATTCCTCACCTTTCACATCTGAACTTGATATTTTTGCAGACAGCTCTGCAGTGGCAGATGTGAAGAAGCAGACAGCATGTGTGTAACAGGTTGCATAACAGCAACATTTGAACAATATGCCACAACAGTGACATTCTAATCTTAAATCAGTTTTCAACTGAAAGATCAAGATGAAATTATTCCAATCTACAGGTGTTCCACAGACAGGAAATAGTTTAGGACAGAAAGACAGATTGCCTGCATAAAAATGCATTGCAGCTCTAAAGCATGCTCCATAAGGAGAAAAGATGCTGCTTTCCTTTGGAATAATTTAGACCTAAAAGCACCAATATTGTTTTTGAAACATAAAATATTATCAGTTATTTTGTTATAAGCAGAGAGGATATCCTACAATGGCACAAATACAATGTCCTGCTCCAACCTCACTGACCTGCATGGTATTTCAAATTCAGGTGGACGGAGACTCAACTGAAAAACTGGTTCATTTTTCCACCCACGAATATTCACTCAATTTTGTGTCTCAGTCTCTTAGGTCACGACCATTGTTTATAGATACTTAGCAGTCCTCTAATTTATCAGCAAAAGTGATGAAAACAGAATTTCATAAGTACAAAGTATTATTTGCAGACAATTTAAGAACCAAACATTCACTGAGGAAACTTTAATCAAAATAAAAAATAAATTAGTTTATAGAGCTATGTGGAACCCTAATTACTTTCAGCTTCTCAGCATTTTGCAAATCCAGAAAACAGTGTGTCATTATTCAAGATTCTCAGTACTTAAGGAGCTGAGAACTCAACTATTCTGTTAAGCTACTTCCAGAATAAGGTCTGACACAAAATGCATCCAGCCTTTGAAGTCAGGGTGATGTAACTCTTGAGATCAGCTGCATGGTAACAGCTATGACAACACTCAATATCTCCCTGTAAGCTGTCCATATGAATTATGCTGCTTTTCACTCACTTCATCCAAAGCTGACAAAAAGGACACACCAGCCTTTTTTCATCTGTGTTAGCTTGTCTGGTGGTTGAAAACTATTAAACACATGGAGATTAAAACCACAAAGTACATGAAAGCTGCATAACATTGTTAAAGGCAGTGCTTTTCTAAAAAGCATGATTTCACTAAGAGGTTTATCTGTCCTGAGAAGATTATATTTGCCTCAATGAATTTTGAATTCTGAAGTAAAACTTAGATTCCGTAACCTAGATACATTTTACAACCATATGTTCCAAATGTTTCTGATGCTTTTTCATGGTTTTAGAGTAATCGTATCACACTATGTGAAAAGTGTCTGAGTTACCAGACAATACAGTAATGTTAGGAAATCAAGCTCCTCAATTAATGGTAGGGAAGCACTCAAGATCACTTCTGAGCTTTAAAAATCTTGGTCTACAAATTCGTCATTAAAACCCCTTTTTCGTGGCTTGTTCCACAGTGGCTGAGTTTCCAGTGAAAAATATCTGAGTAATGACTACACTTAAACAGAATGGACTGAAGGAAAAAATATTGTACCAGATCTGACAAACCAGCAGCAAACTGGAAGCCAAAACCAGATTAGAAAACTTGTCTCTTATTTTGGCCTAATTATTTCAAAAAACCTGACAGGAAAGAAAAAAATAAAGGAATTAGTACCTGTGGTGCACAACCAGTACTAAAGCAGGTAAGAGCAACCATTGTGAAACACTAAGGAATTAGAGTGCACTGGATGAGGTACATCATCACACTGGATCTGCATGTGTAGGAACAAGGAATTACAATTGTTCTTGCTGTGGGGCACACTAACTTGCTGGATATTGAGATACATTGGGAGGTTTTGTTACATGGCTGTGACAAGGACCAGTTCCACATGGTGTTTATTTGGTCTGCTGAATGTTTGCTAAGAAGCAGTTCAAAAGAAAAGATGTATTTAACATCAAAATAACTGTAACAAGTAAACCAACAAATAAAATTAAAACCAAAAGAGACTAAAGCCATCTACAGTATTAATACTAAAAAACATAAAAGTTAAATATTGAAAGGGAAAAGTCATCAGAAATTCTCAGCTGTGCTGCATATTTTAGTAAAATTTTAGTCCTACTTTAATCGGTGGCAAATTTACCTGCAAATTCAACAAGCCTAAAATTTACTGTAGAGATGAAAACAGAGCAATCTGCAGCAGTATTTCAACAGAAAATGCAATTTTGGTCATTGTATCCTTGCTAATACTGCATCCAGATTGTCTAATTCACTGTAGTCCCTCTAGTTTAGAGGGCTACTAAACACAGGATTATAACGAATTTTTTTTAATCAGTACTATAACATCCCCTGCAACAGCTAAACAACAGCAACGCAGCATCGATTCTCCAAAACAAAGCTATATTTTTACATCTAACTCCAGGCAAGTAAGATTTTTGAAAGAACTTCAGGTCATACAGGGCCTGCTTCTACAGAGATGCATACAGGATTTGAAGCTTAATTTTTAGACAGCAAACTGAATTTGCTGTGCAGCAGTGAAATCAGAACTGCTACATAAACTGTAAATAAAAAAGGGTCAAATGCATCTCCAAAAAGCATTGATTTAATGCACTGACAATCTTGCATCCCACAAAGTAAATCACCAAACGAGCATATTTGAAGTAGGCGTAACATACGAACTCTTGCTTTAGATAGCCAGAACAAGTGATAAATTCCTTACAAATCTGTTACTTGAACTCTGCCTGGCTACTGACCCCAATTCCAAGACACAAAACAAATTTTCGTTAATCAAGGCATTCTATTCATAGCAGGAATAACAATAATTTCCTTTTAATATACATACATTTTAATTTTGTTAACTTATGGTGATGCCCATTTCCTTCTGAAGTGTAAGTATCAATAAGAAAAAGTTTTATTTCAGATTTATCTTGCCTCCCTATTTATCTCCTTGACTCCCTTTTTCTTCTTCTCATATAATAAAATCCCCAAAACAAAAAGTCCTAAGGAGGTAAGTTGCTTACAAGAAGAAAGGTCCCTGTAGGTAAAATACATACACAATATTTCAGTTCTGTGGAATGCATCAGTCACTGGTGAGAGCACCATTCTGATCTGGAAAAAATGAGGTAAAAAGAGGGACTGGGAGTCAGGAAATTTAAATGCTCTTGACTGCTGACACACTTTGCTAATATATCTTGAGCAGGTCAGTTAACTTCACTGTGTGTATATATACAAGGATATATTCATTTTATCCATCTTTGAATAATACTTTAATCTCATGCTTTCAAAGCCATTCCAAAGAAGACTATGCTCTTATTTGTTACTAAAGCCAAAAGATCAGAGGCAGATAAATCCCAATATTCTATGGCAATGTGACACTATTCCCTAATTAAACCATTGGAACAAAGCACAGTCATTAATGTGGAATGATTCGTGATTCACACTGTTCATTTGTGCTTCCCAAAACACAGCAAGTTAGGATTATTTAAATTCATATACTTTGCCAGTTCAATGCAGCGAACTTCTTCAATGCTGAGATTTAAAACACATATGTTTAAGATATACGATTATACATATATAGATCTTACAATATAATGTGGAAATTGCTTCCCCTCTTCCAAAATAATGGAGTGCCTTTCATTAATACACATGATGCACAATGCTTGCAGTCCTCTGGAGTGACCCCAACTACTGCCAGCCCAGCGGTCTTCTTTCCATGATAATGGGCACACCTCTGCTGATTGAGGACAAACAAGTATTCTCAAGAATACAGTATTATATGTATTCAGTCTTCATGCAAAGTCAGCATATAGTCATCTTATCTTTAAAGCTTTCCACACCACAAATTAATTCAATTTTCACATTGTGAGGGAAAACGATCATCCACAGATCCTTCAAACCACTTGTACTGCTGCCTTGGATAGTACTTGTTATTTCTCTTTGTGTAGAAAACTCTTGAGTGTCCATAGCCACACTGCACCTCATTACATATGAGCTGGCTCCAATACCTATAATCATTAGAAAAACAGATTTATCAGAACAAAAATCCTCACTACTTCTTCTACATATTCTTTCATATTTACAAAAAAAAATTAAGATCGGGTTCTAGCTTTTCCAAACCTATCTTGCTGGCATCCCGTCTGACTCAGGTGAGAGTTCCTGGACTGATAATGCTTCCACTTGTCCCATTAGTATTTATTTTAAGTTCAGTTTATCTTAGTTTCTCAAAGTCCGTTGTCTCCAAGTGACTTCTTAATCACAAATATCCAATATATACACACTCAATTTCCTTTTACTTTGACATTTCTTCTGTTTTTTTATTTCAATGTGCTAAAAACAAAGGTCTTTTGCAAGTACAGAGAAAGGCATTTATTGAAAACAGGCAATAAGTATTTAATTCATCCCTTTTTATCCACCCATATCAGCTTCATTGTCCATACTACAAAGTAACACCTAAGTAATAATTAATTTTCCAAAGATGGGCCTCTTGGTCTTTCTGTTGAGTGGTCTGCATGAAAGAGCAAGAAAAAAAATTAGCTGATTCAGTAAATACTAAAGTTCTTTCCACTACTCAAAAAAAGAGCATAAGATCTATCTACCCAAATCCCTTTCAGAAGTGAGTAGGAACTTCTCCACTCAAAATCAACAATAAATTGATTTATCATTGTCTTTTAGAAACAATCTTGAACATGGATTCTGTTTTGATCGATCTCCAAAATTTTAAAATACAAGTAACAAGCACTTATCTCTCCACATCACCAATGCTGGTTGCTCAAGAAAGATCTTGAAGTTCAGTCTGCTGGACTCAGCTCTAGAGTGCAGATAAAAGCAACTATTTCTATGGCTTCAGCACAACAGCACATTTAACAAAACTTTCCTCGCTGCAAGCAAAATGAAAACAGCTTGCTTGTAACACTCCTTTTAGCTAACACTTTAACAAGAGCCTCTAGACTTTAATCAAACTTCTAACTGAAAGAATAAATGCTAACTCCCATTTAGATTAAAAGGGGGACAAGTCAACCACATCAAAATCTTCTGTTCACTGCCAGATATCAGATTCATACCTCAGTTAAATATATTGCAAAATAACTAAAAATCATTTCAACAGTTTACAATACCAATCTAAAACAAAATGCTAGTATGTTAGAAGACCAGATTTTAAAATTATAAACAAGTGTAAGTGGATTTATATAGACCCAAAAATAGTACACTGAAATTTTACTTTGTTCAGTGGTACAATCTGGAAACACTTGGAATCTCACGTAACAACATTCCTTGTTTACTTGCCACAATTCTATTGATAAAGGCCTGGAGTTCTGCATAGCACACAACTGTTCTTAGGTTTAGCTGATATTTCTTTTATTCTGAGCAGTGATTTGAGTCCTTGTTGGATGTTCTTCAAGCACTCCCTGGCACAATTCTAGTTTCTACAAATATGATCTGACCAAGCTGCATAACAAGTAATAGAATTTTCTTTGTGACCTTTGTCTTCTTTAACATAAAGAATTTTTGTTTATAATTCTTTGCAAAGTGTCTTTGTACGATTTTACTCCTGTTGAAGTTCAGCACCCCCCATACCTTACAAAATGGAAGAAGGAATAATTATGATGCAATTCTTGTGATCCACCTGAGAATGATGAAACACAACAATAGCTTTCAACAACTGATTGGTGATTCAAAGCCTGAACGACCTATATACATTTCTGAAGTTTTAAAGCTTTATCTAGAAATGTGCCTAAAAATGCTAAGAGGACAGTCCTATTGTGACAGACAGACAGAAACTCAATCCATACTCCAAAGACCTGACAAACCACTAATTTGTTCAGAAACAGGAACACAAGAAGTTACAGTGCAGGTCACAGGAGACAAGACTCCATAATTCTGACCTCTGCTCTAATGCTCAGCCTGCGC
This sequence comes from Pterocles gutturalis, assembly GCF_000699245.1. Classification (NCBI taxonomy): domain Eukaryota; kingdom Metazoa; phylum Chordata; class Aves; order Pterocliformes; family Pteroclidae; genus Pterocles; species Pterocles gutturalis. The sequence continues at coordinate 15,920 of NW_010116505.1, forward strand.
AGTCATATGGAATCTCACAAAGAAACTCAAAAAACTGTTTGCAAACAGTCTGCAAATAAATCAACTAATTTTAGTTAAGCATTTAATACAAAAGCCTCTCCTAGTATTCTCCTTATCAATAAAGGAATCACACAGAGCTTCAAATTTCCCTGTCAATTCTCTCATTTAAAAACAACAAGCAAAAATGGGACCAAAACCCCCACCAATGCAAACCATACAGCTGGTGATCCTGATCGTTAAAGACCTACAGTTAACTGTTAGTGATGTAAACTCTTTATGCCAGATTGCTGAAGCGCAGAAGAAAGCACAAATGCACATAATTAAGATCTGATGTTTGCTTTTTCCTCACAACACAAATGGAGTATTTGTGTTTGAGCACTGGCAGTAACAACTGTGAACTACGCTATTAATGTCTGATTTAAAAATGCTTGTGGCAGGATCCTGTCTGCAGGAACAAAAATAAAAATTTATTCAGACAAAACAACAGTGAAAAGTACATTAAGAAAATTAAAAGCAGTGATTACAGAGGAAAACCATGTATTCTTCCCTCAGAAAGTTATTCACATATAACTTTCTTAAAACGTATTCAAACACTTCCATTCTCAATAAAATCTAAGTTTCTGACAGGAAGTATATGCAAATTCCTGTTTTATTTAAAGGGAGAATGGTAGCTCAGTACCATTTTTGCTTATTTTCCTTGAACATTTTTCAGGTTAAATAAATTGGTACTAAATGGGTTGAGGAGTCTAGCTGCATTAATGGCTTCATTTATTAGCCTGGGTTTAAGAATTTACATCTTTAAAAATAGATCATAGAATTGGGGCTTCTCAATTTCAGTAAGGGATGCAAGGAAAATTGCTGGCACCTTAGAGAAGCAGTTCACACCAAACTACCATGAGACATCCATTTACTAGACAGTCTCCTCTGTCTCTAAATCAACACCCAGAGGTGTGTCCTTCCACTGACTATCCATGGCTTTTAGCTGCCTATTATAAGTGGCTAAAGTAGGACAATATGAATCTGTTTCAGTGCCTGTTCCTGTTGAGACATTCTGTAGTGTTTGCTAATGCTATGTAAAACCAGTCCTACCAATTAGTCTTTTTTGTGAGCTATGTCCATAGAAACTTTCTGGTGATTATTGCTCCAAATTTTTAAGGACATACAAGACTGAACACAGCCAAACCAGAGGCTTTAGGAAACCCATGATGCAGGTAGTCAGAAAATATCCATCCTGTCATCTTCTTGCTGTGTGGGGCTTTCCGGCAGCCATTTCTGGCAAAGCATCCTGCCAAAATCTTTCTATTCATATTGCTATCAGCCACATTCCTTCCACTGTTAGATTTAACAAAAAAAAAATTCACAAGATGGCACCAAATTCCTCTCAAAAATCAACTGCCCTGTTGGATCTGTAATCAACTAAGTTTGGAGTGTTTTGGCTTTTTTTCTTTCCAGAAAAAACACAAATGGGCAAGACTATACCAGCTAGAGACACTTGTGAATGTCACCAGCTATTCTGAAGATGGACTTTCATTCCAAATGCAGCTGAGTGAAGTCTGGATATGGAACTCCTAGCAGAACAAAACAGCAACCTGAAGGTCATTACAAGCCCTTAGATCAATGAGTAAGAGGATTGGAAAAGTTTTGTATCACAGGTAGATTTAGCTTCAGGTCAATGTGGCCTGCAATATGTTTCTTTGTCTCAGGTTTAACAGGTTTGCTTGAGATGAATTAGAGAATCACAGAATTGCTAGGTTTGGAAGGGGCCTCCAGAGACATCTAGACTAACCCACCTGTTCAAAGCAGGGTCAGCTTGGGCAGGTTGCTCAGGACCATGTCTAGTTGGACTTCTGAATATCTCTCAGTATGGAGATGCCACAACCTCTCTAGGCAACCTGTTCCAGTGTTCCATCACCCTCACAGGAAAGAAGTTTTTCCTTATAATTAAATGTAGCTTCCCCTACTTCAGTCTGTCCATTGCCTCTTGTCCTATCACTGGACATCACTGAGAGTAGTCTGACTTCATTGTCTTTAGTCACTTTATCAGGTGTTTATACACATCCGTAACATCCCCCTGAGCTTTCTCTTTTCTAGGCTAAATAGTCCCAGCTCTCTCAACCTTTTGTATGACAGATATTTCTGTCTCCTAATCCTGTTGGCAGCTTTTCACTGGACTTGCTCCAGAATGTCCATGTCCCTTGCAGTGGAAAGAGCAGAACTGGACACAGCACTGCAGACATGCCATCACCAGTGCTAAGTAGAGGGGAAAGGATCACCTCCCTCAACCTGCTGTCAACACTTCCTAGCACAGCTGAAAGTGTCACAGGCCTTTGCCATGACGACATACTGCTGGCTCATGGTCAGCTTGGTGTCCACCAGGACCCATGGTGCCTTTTTACAAAGCAGCTTTCCATCTGGCCAGCCTCCTCTTCCACAGGTGCAATACCCCTTTACTGAAGTAATATAAAACAGTGGTTTCAAGCAAGTTGCATGCAGAGAATTTTCTTTCCTCCCTGCCCCTTTCATCTCTCCTCT
>NW_010116506.1:0-24890 GCF_000699245.1 Pterocles gutturalis
AACATAATCTATAATATATATTATATATGTATATATAACACATATATATGTATATATGAAGTGAAGACATTCTTTTTTCTAATATACACACCTTCATTCAACCATTGGAAAAGCTTAGAAAAAATTTATGGGAATGAAGCTTTTTTCTGTCATGCTACTATTCCTTTACATAAATGGAATTTCAGCTAATACTTGATTCCAATGGGAAAAATAGTTTTCTTTGATATGCTGCTTTTTGCTTCAGAACAAATAACAATTGTTGTTTAAAAAATTCATGGTGTGAAAGAAAAACAGAGGCAAACTTTAAACAGTCGGTCTAGGCAAATAATGTGTAAGACTTCTTCAAACAGCGAATGTAACTACTAATGATGAATCAAAACTTTATTGGCTTTTATCTTATAACTACTGTTCGGCTTCCGTGTACAGCTTTTAACTGTATTTGAAAAATCTTCATGTTGTATTAGTTTTGTGTGTGAGTTAATCTCTGTTAATCAACATCCTCTGTTGTTCAACTTTTTACCCCACAATGAGTTAGTGATGTTTAGATTACTTTGGCTTGAAGATGAGGAATTAAAAATTAAAGGGGCAAAAATATATGTCTAGATGTACTTGGTCAGATCACACCTGTTACTGGAATGAAGACAGCTTTTAACTTTTATACGGCTGGACTCTAACAAAATATGACAAAGTGTGTTCAAGTAAGTGTCACCTTGAAGAGTCCATCTAAGGCTACCAACAATTAATTTATTTACCAAAGATAGTGGGAAGATTATAATTTCCGTTAGGATGGAGATTTTTTTTTTTTTTTTAAATTGGGAACAGCACAGATTTATTTTAGATACTCTAAACAGATAGTGCTGATTTGATCTCACTGCAACAATTTCCAGTGGGTATTACATTACAGCTGGCACACCTGCCAGGTACAGAGGCAGAAATAAGTCAGGAACAGCATCAAGACAAGCTGGACAGCAACTTTTGCACTGACAGAGTTTTGCACACCTCCCCCCCAACCCCTAACCCTCCCACCTTTTCTTCTTTTGCTTGAAAAGAAAAAAAGCAAAAAGCTACAGGTTTTTTTTTCCTAAACTACCTTCCAATTACAAAGTTCAGTTTTCTAAGTTGTTACAGTCTGGTTGGACTAAAAACCTAAATTAGCTTAAAAATGCATTGCCTACTAAGGATTTTTTTTTGGTCTCCCAAACTGGGTATCTTTTCAGTTTTAAGCTCTACAGTTTCAATCTGAAATGTGTCTTTTTTTTTTTTTTTTTTTTTTTTTTTTGTGTGTGTGTGTGTGTGAATTTAGCTAAACATGGTTTTTTTTTTCTGCAAAACATCAGCAATCTAAAAATGTTTTTAGCAATGATAAAATACCAAGTATATAAATTGCAGTAACAACCACCTTACTCCAGAGGATAAGGTATATGAAAAAATCTTACACAAGATGAATGAAAAGGCTAGGTTTTGTATTTGGTCTCTTCTGTGATGTAGATCCTGCAGGAATATACAACATTGTTGAACCTATTGCTGCACTTCAGAATACAGAAAAGCAGCTGTTATGTTTAGTCATTGGACTTTAGTGGGTTGAGACTGGAAATCACTCAACAGGAGACAATACTTGGTTTGGCAGCTTGGTGGTTCACTTCTTTCTTTGCTTATTAAGTATTTAGCCTTTTCATTCATCTTGTGTAATAAGGGGTCAACAGTGTACCCTAGAACTTGAAGTCCTGACATAACATTTACTGTTTCATAGTTTATTTTTCTTTTCACAGGGATCACACTCTACAGCCAACCATATGGAGGAGCCTTGCTGGATGAGGACAAAATGTAAGCAAACTCATAAAATATAGAACAGATGCAATAAACACACAATTGAAACTCTTAATTCAATAAGCATGTATGTTGCATGCAATAGATGTTGTGACTTGATAGATGCAGTCCAGTTCCATTGAGTGAGGCATTTTCTCTACTCTGTTGTATATATGTGAAATCCACTGTTTTTATCAGATATGGTTACATTATTTTGTAGAGAAAAAGAGTGACTTTATGCTGACTGCGATTTACAGAGTGTTTGTGAGCAGGTCATGACATTTTCTAACAGGTTAACTGCTTTAAACGATTGTCAAGTTTTTAAATTTTAATGTTCTGTAGAAGGGGAAATATTTGCAAAAGCTTCACTTTAATATTCAGACTTTAAACACATGCTGTTTCTGTAACTTGCTTATAGTTTTTTTACTTAACATGTCGTCTTAGTCCTGTTCTCTAATTAGATGTTGACAGTGTACAAACATGGTGTTTTCAAACAGGATTAAGGTCTTAATGTCTAGTGTTGTTTTGGTAAGAAGTTGGCCTTGGAAAATGTTTGGGTTTGGTGAGGTTTTGTTCACCGTTGTGTTTTCATTATGCCATTTTGCTTTGTACCCTAGAATGGAGAATGTTCGTCAGTGTGGGGTAGCACTGTGTATCATGCTGGGTTTCTCTATCCTTACCGCATCCATTGGAAGTGCCATAGTGAAAGACAGAGTATCTGGCACAAAACGCTTGCAGCACATCACAGGCCTGGGCTACAAAACTTATTGGCTTGCTAACTTCTGCTGTGATATGGTATGTATCATGTGGAGCAGCGTGTGTTCAGGTGTAAATTTTTAACTAGTTTGTCAGAAAAGAGCAAAAAGAGATATGGTCACAAGAGGTGAACAAGATTTGAATTTTGCAGAGCAGCAGCTCTTGGCTGTCATGTCAACAAGCATTGGGACACCATTCCTACTTTAATACTGTCAGATAAAATTCTTTAAGGCAGGGGTTGTGTTTTTCATTTTCTGAAGTTGAACTTTAAGATAAAGCATATGCTATGTGCTAGCTTTAGGTAGCCACAAATAAAAGGGAGCTGGTTAATCAACCTAGACAGTGAGAATCTTCCACACAGCAGTTCATAGCAGGAGTTTCTGCGCTTTGAGTTGCCACTGGCAAAAGCGTCCAGATTATTGGAGACGCCTGAAAATACTAGTCAGCTACTTTAAAGGCATAATTATGTTGTCTGTTGGTGGGTAATATGAGAGATACTCATAACTGGTACCTTTTATTTACAGCAAGATAGATAGTAGAAAATATTATTTATGAATTCACGTACACAGAGTGACCTAGATCAGAAATGGGTGAAGTCTCTGTCCTAAACATTTATTTTTCCTCATACAAAGTAAGTAATTTTTACCATTGTTAACATTACAAATAGTAGTGTCTGCATGCAGTTCATTAAGTAATCTGAAAATCTTTCATTCTTTTGAAAATACCACAAAAGTTATTATTTTTCCCCTAAATCTCACCCTTTTAAGGTAATGTCCTGACTTTGGCATGTTGGATTTAAGCCAACATAGTTAAATGAAATAGGAATTTTTGCTTACTTTCTTCAAGCCTGAGAAGTTGATTTGCATTCAGGCCAATAAGCAAAGGTGGTGAAATAGAATCAACTTTCTCAAGTCATTGCTAGTCCCCAGTCACTGATTTTTTCACCAGCTGTGTAATGGAGCTTGTTTGGATTCCATTTAAGCATAAATTCCACAAATTATCTTCAAATATGTTTTTCAAAGATGACTCTATAAGAACTAAAATTAAAAATTGCCCCATTATATATGTGTGTGTATATATATATAGTGTATATATATGTTTGTGTATGTGAGTGTACCTATATATGTAAGGCATACATATATGTCCCTTATTGAAAGGCTTTTTCATAATTCACTTGTGGTGAGGCTTACAGTTGTACTAGTTGAGTGTTTGGAGGGAATTTGAGATTAAGTCATCTGCTTCTGGGAAAGGGATAGAATTACTGTTTTTAGAGAACTAGGGTGTTGTGTGTTGATAGTTCACTTCTTAAAGAAGGTGTTTTGGATTACGAGACTGGTTTCAGAGGCAATAGCGAACAACTGAGTCACCTGGATCGTTCAAAAATAGAAAGATTCCCGACCCTAGAGAAGGGACATAAATTTTCTGCACCTTGCTTAACACACTGGGTCATGGAAGCAAAGGATGGGATCTAGCACAGGCAACACAAACATGAACTAGCCTGGTCAGGAACAGAGATTTTTGGAATGCTCCCTGTTCTCATTCAGGCTTTTATAAATTTGAAACATTAGAGCTTCAACCATCCATCCTTGAAATCAGGATTTTCACACTTGAGCAAGCTTGAAGTAAGAGCACATTTCTCCAAACGTTATTGGCCAGTCAATCTTTGTATTCCTTCTTCTGTCATGTCAGAAGACTGGTTAAAAACTCAGTACTTCATCATTCAGTTTCTCCTTGTGCAGCAAAGTCAACTCCTCATTATTTTCTGCCAATCTCTTCCTTTCAAAATGTTCTCACAAATTCAGCACAGTACTGCATGATCAATCACGATCTGTGAAAGAACAGATGCTGCTTTAAATGCTAATTGTTCTGCAGATCATTTAGGGACACTGAACACATGAATATATGAACTGTTAAATTTGAAATCCCTCTACATATTTTAAGTATTACAGGATATGTCTTGTATTATTGATAGCATAATCTTTACTAGACCTGCAGAAGTTATTTGATTTATGAAGTTGCTACCTTGAGAATCAGGCTGTTTTTACTGCATTTATACATGTGAATGGTATTCTTTACTATGCTCAAAAAATTGAAAATGTTTAAGCGCTAAGAAAATTTCTTGACAGAGAAATTTTGTTCAGATTAAGCTTCAGTCACTAAAGGGACAAAATTAAGGTTATTTTGTCTGTGTCAAACTTTTGTAACACATCATGCTTTCAGGTAAGATTTCTAGTAGAATTTAATGTTTAAAGTTATTTATTTATTTCTAGAAAAGAGTCCCAGCTCTGTTGAAACATACTGGGACTCAGATGCTTTGTTACTTTTCTACCATACTTTTTAAACAGCTCCAGGATAACTGAAACCTAAATCTGTGAAATGGTATGGTATGATGTGGCACTGAATAAGATACACTGTGAACAAGATGGGAACATTACATCTGTCTATATTTCACTCCATTGCCCTTCTCTTAACAAAATCTCTGTCTTCACATTGGCAAAGAAGTGATAGCCTCTATTGAACAGGTTTGCATCGTACTTCAGTATGAAAGTCCAATTTTAACAGTCAGGATGCTGTTCTTCTACACTGAATATTTAGCTAGAGCTTGATTTGTTGCCTCTGTTGCAGTTGCATCTCAGAATCTCTGTTGTATTAGGATAGGGTTAAATATTACATAAGGAGAAATGGATGCAGCTACTGCCCTAATGAACTCAGCTTCAGTGCACAGAGCAGGCAGATGCAGAATGGAACTGCGCACAGATTTTCACATCTTTTCATTGCTAGTTGCAAGCAGAACCTGTCTCTGTTGAACACTTGAATGTGAATCCCCTGTATCAATTGCATCCTCCCCTCCCCTTAAGTATTTGGTTACCATTATGTTAAGACACTAAACAGAGAAACTGCTTTCCCTGTTGCCTAATTGCTGTAACTCTTATAAATATTATGTCTGTTCCCATTAAAAATTGTTGTTTGCCTCATCAGCACACATGGTCCTTCATTAAAGTCTCTCTTAAAGTTGTATTCTTACTATTCTCCTATGACTGAAGCACCAATTGGTGAAACTGCTGTTTCTGAATCCAAGACTTTGTATTCACGGTATAATTTGGTGTTTTTGAGCAATAGTCCCATACAGACTCATTATCTGGAAGAGTTAGCTTGTTAAATGGGTGTATTGGAAAGGTCAATAGAAATGGAATTAAGGGCAATATTCTGTAGTCAGATTTTATTTTGTCAGGCTGTTTCATGTGTATATGTGTAAGAGGGGCAATTTCACAGCAAGTGTGGACTATGAAATCTCAGAGCTTTTCTGCCTAATTCTTCCTAATTTATAGTGTAATTATGTTGCAAATATGGAAAAGTTAATTTGTAGAGCCCTTCTATGCTAATTAAGTAAGACCAGTAAGAGATGCTCACCTCTTAAGTGCCTTTTTTCTTCTGTTTCTAGCTGGTTTACATGGTTCCAGTCACCCTCTGTGTTGGTGTTATTAGTGCCTTCCAGCTATCTGTCTTCACTTTCAGAGAGAACTTGGCAGCCACTGTTCTCCTGCTGATACTCTTTGGGTATGTGCTTGGAAATGTTATTGTGGAATTATAGCTTGTAAGAAACAAACAGAAATCTTTAGACTTGGTTTGTACCTGCTGCTGCTGCTGGATGCATTATTTTCTCTCTTTGGAAATTATTATGATTCAGCAAAAGATGGTGAGAAAACAGGCTAAAATATGAGTTTGAAAGTTCCATGTGGAAGGTAGAGGGAGATATGCTCATGCATTTGGAAAAAAAAAAAAAAGAAAAAAAGGACTGGAAATGTCTCAGAATATACTCAACCTGTGTAACAACCATTTGCTCTTAGAAATTGATTGTTATCTTCCAGAAAATGAGGGTATAATAACATAGTCAGGTCAGAATTTCAGTGCTTAGCTGTGCAGAATATCATCAAGAAGGTAAGAAGTGTCTGTCTTTTATTGCAGTTCTACCCATTTTCTGCAATTCTGTGATTTTATGTAGCTCCAGGAATTTATATTTCCAAGGAGAAATCTGTCCAATGTGGAATACCGGGATGGGTAGAGATTTGACTCTAAATAGTACTGTGAGAGAGGAACATCCTCCCATATCACAGAATCATAGAATCATTAAGGTTGGAAAAGACCTCAAGGATCATCAAGTCCAACCGTCAACCCAACACCACCTAACCCACTAAACCATGTCCCTAAGTACCACATCTACACGCTTCTTGAACACCTCCAGGGATGGTGACTCCATCACCTCCCTGGGCAGCCTGTTGCAATGCCTGATCACTCTTTCAGTGAAGAAATTTTTTCTAATACCCAGCCTAAACCTCCCGTGGTGCAACTTGAGGCCGTTTCCTCTTGTCCTATTACTTGTTACTTTAGAGAAGAGGTCATCCTCTTGCTTAGTTTCACATGAAGGAACAGTTATAAAAAGTTAAAATAACTGATTAAACAGAGGACTTATTTCTCTATAGAAATAGGACTGTTAAGCCCTGGGTTCAATCAAACTAATGGTCTCTCTGTTATGTTCCTTTAAGTCTTCCTATGTGCAGTCCCAGGTGATGTGAGAAATGCTGGAGACAGATAGCTACAGGATAAGCATTCTGAGAAAATGTTTCTTCCTTATCTCAAGCAACTAATTGTTGCTATCTTTGTAGGGGGGGAATGCATATCTTATGAGACAGAGGTTTAAATAACAAAGTATAACTGGTCCATGAGAGAATCAGAGGGAAGGAAAGTAGAAAGGACTTTCTGCAAGATCAGGACATGTTCCATTCCAGGAAGAGTCTCAGATACACACAAAAAAACCCCTTACTATATTTCATCTTGAAATTGTTTTCAAGATCTCATGCCTTCAGCAACTCCTCTTTTGGAAAACTGTTTCAGTATCTCCACAGCAAGATGTATTCTTTGAAATTCCAGCCCAAATTTATTTGGAACCATACTTCATAATTGCCTCTCATCAAACATCTTTTGCAATCCCAAAGAAGCCAAGTCCTCTCTTATAGAGAGAACGTCCTATTCCATGGATGATTCTATTCATAATTTTTCCCTATAGCTCCAATTTGAGCTCATCCTTTTCAGGGTCCCTTCCAACTCAAACCGTTCTACAATTCTACGATCTTTCTTGGGCATGAATGGCAAGACTAGTATGTAGTGTTCTAGAGGTCATGGTGTCAGGCTGTTGTAAATAACTCACATGAAACATCAAAAGTTCATACTTTTCTCCTCTCTGTATCACTCTCATCTTCCCTCTTCTTCCTTCTGCACTGCTACCAATTGATTCCTTCAAGTTAGAGGCAGAAATTCTTATCAGTCTTAGTGCAAAGACTTTACACTACTAAAACTCATCTCTGTTTTTATTACCTTTACAACTGTTGAATCCTTCTTATAATCCAGTTGCTGTGACTCTAGCATAAGAATAGTCATCTATAGAGATCTTAGTCAAGCAGCAAATGTACCTGTCTCTACGTCTCCTGAAGTCATCATATGTTTGCTGTGATGTGTTTTTGTCCTGCCTGCAGTGTACTACTAAATCCCAGGTGCTAAGAGTTATGCCGGCATTATTTTAACCAAAATGTTGACTTAAAGTTTGGATATTTCAGAATAAACAGGCATTGACTGAAAATCTGAACTGTTTTTTTTTTGTTGACTGCAGATGCAGTTTAATGATCTCAGCATAACCCTCCTGTACAGTTCAGTTTTGGCTGACATAACAGGTATTACAGTGATTTTCAACATGAAGGACTATGTATTCTATGTGTATTAACGTGTATTAAACATATAATAACTGTTAGTAAGTTTAAAGTTTCTCAAGTACACTGATAAATTTCAGGGCAGACACTCTTCCTATTCTGCCCTTTATAGAGCCTAACTACACAGTAAATGTGATTAAGCCTATGGTGGTAATTTTATCCTTCCCCACTCCTGTGCAGTTTTCTGCATTTTCTAATGCATTTTTTTCTTTTAAAATTTTATTTTTATCTTCAGGGTACACTTGTGCAACATTTCTGATCTAGAATAAAGATAAAAATAGGACAGTTAGGTGAAAAAGTTAAACTATGTTCCAGAAGGGGGTATGCATGAAAGAATAATCAAAAATTTCCTAGTGTGCTACTTTAAAACTGATTTCCTTTAAAAATATAATGGTCTCTTAACTAAACTGCATTTTTTCCTCTTTTAGTTGATAGCAAAGTGTTTTATAGTGCAACTGCTTAGGCACTTTTGTCCAAAATGCTCTGTCTTTGAAACTGACAAAATAACAAATTAAGCTGAAGCTGAAGGAAAAGAAAGAGTTTAGATAGAAATGCAGGCATGACAGGCAGCTACTTTAAAGGCTGGGTTTGAACACCATACAACTTTAGTATTCTGAAAATCTTACTCATTTCTTACCAGCTATAAGCAAACAAATCAAATTTTCCTTTCATTTACAGCAGAGTAACAGCAGTCTAAATCATGTCTCTTTCCTGAGCTATTTCCAAGGATGGACTTGCATTTACAGTATTGTAATTCAGAGCAAAACTTAGAACAGTGATTTTGGTATGTGCATAAAGGGAAGAAAAGATTGTGTGATTAAGACTGACAACAGGATGCTGAAAAGTAAAGTGTGACCTTGAATACTTAAAATCCTCATTTGAGATCCAAACATTAAGTCATAGCAGCCTACCAGTACCAAAAGGGGGCCTACAGGAGAGATGGGGAAACACTATCAGGGAGTGTAGTGAGAGGACAAAGGGTAATGGGTATAAGCTGAAAGAGGGTAGATTTAGACTAGACATTAGGAAGAAATTTTTCATTGTGAGGGTGGTGAGACACTGGAACAGGTTGCCAAGGGACGTTGTGGATGCCCCATCCCTGGAGGTGTTCAAGGCCAGGCTGGATGAGGCTTTGAGCAACCTGGTCTAGTGGAGGGTGTCCCTGCCCATGGCAGGGGGGTTGGAACTTCATGATCTTGAAGGTCCTTTCCAACCCAAACCATTCTATGATTCTATGATTCTATCTATCTAATGTGTGTAAACTGAGGAAAACATTACTATTACTTCACAGCAGGATTTGAAAGTTTGTTTCTTATAGTAAAGGACTTTGGTATTAGATGAAAAAAGTTCACCTGCAAAGTGCACAACACTGAATTTAAAAGGGACTTTTATGGCTCATAATCTAAACTACCATTTAATGCAATGAAGAAGTGAATTCACAGATTTTTGGCTAGTTGCTCTTGAATTGAGCTCACTGTTAAAACAATTACATATACATATATTAACACTATATAAGAAGAACTTATGTATACAACTATATATATACTACATATATACTTATCATCATGCAGTGGTGTATGCTGATACCTATGCTCCTGCAATCTATATACTCTTGTTCAACAGATATGTCTTATGCTATGTTGAATGGAAAATAAATTTCCTTTACATGACATTCATGCTCATCAAATTGCCTGGGCATTTTTTTGTCTGGCTAGACATATCTTACTCTTCATAAAAAATATGACTGCTCCATTTTGGACAGGCATCATTTGACTTGCCGGAATGGAGGGTGACTTCCCTCCTTCTTTAAAGATTTGAGTTGAAAAGTAACCACAGACATGCAGTCTTATCACCATTGTGCTATGAAGAAATTATGCACTCATATTTTATGCCTACTACTCTATTAACTGATAACTTGTTTTAGGTAATAACAATGCTAATATGATCTTTGGCAAATTTCAGTTCTCGGATATCACTGGCACAAATTTTAGTTCCTGTTCAAGGTTAATCCTTTTTTTCTTATTTTAAAGAATTTTTTTGTTTCCTTCTTTTTTTTTTTTTTTTTTTTTTTTTTTTTTCCCCTCTCTCTTTGCTCACCCTCTCCTTCCTTTTTTGTTCTTTTTTCTTTCTGTGAAAACCTCTAAGGAAAGGTGATTGCTTAGCATCCACAATTTGAGCTTCAAGTATTCGGTTTTAATTCTATCTCTGTGTAAGAGGCTTGTTAAGATGTGTGGTTTTGCAGTCATTCAAAGGTCAAGGTTGTGAGCTTTCTGGAATAGTGAAAGTAAATATATGGAGTCGATATATGCAAAAATGGATTGTATCTGCCCATCACAAGGCAGTAACTGTGTATACATCTACAGAATCACGAGGTAATTTGAGAAAGAAAATATATCCCAAATTTGTCCTTTTTTCTCAGTTGGTCAAAAGAGTTGTTTGCATTTCTTAAAAATAAGGAGTAACTAGATTTATTTTCAGTTATGTTAACTGGATTTTTTTTTTTTTTTTTTGGTGAGACCCAAACATAACTTATTTGTGATAATATTATTTCTTTAAACTTTCAGATATGCAACGTTACCTTGGATGTATCTAATATCCAGATTCTTCTCAAGTTCAGATGTAGCTTTCATTTCTTACATCTCTTTAAATTTTGTGTTTGGGCTGTGTACTATGCTGGTGACTCTCTTACCTCGTTTGTTAGCTATAATTTCCAAAGTACAGGTCAGTGTGAAATCTTTGCTTTACATTACTCATGAGATGTGTGCACAGAAATGCATGCGTGTATCTGTTTGTGCATATATGTGTATGTTTATATATATGCACAGCAGAAAATCTTACATGTTTTAAACATTCATGATTTTTCTGTCCTTGTCTATACTGTAGTGCTTGTTACCATCTTCAATTTTAACCAGTTTATAACAAAAACAGAAACAAAAAGTGCTGTAATAAGGGAAAAACAATGTTAATTGAAACCTTGACATTTTCCAGACCATTAAGTTGTAATTGGCACATAATGGGAGCTGTTCTGGTCCATTATATGCATTGTAAAATGTATTTGAATAATATTGACATAAGAGGTAAGTTGCATATTCCTAGGATCTGTAATGCAATGTATGAATAGTAATATGCATTCTCACTCCATGATTTTCGTCAGTCATAATGGTAATTTAGCAACTTGATGGAGCAGAGATCCAGAATGTATATGAATATCTATGCATGTACCAGGTCAAAAACTTGATATTTGAAGTCAAATCCGGATTACATGCCACTCAAGTTTGGAGGCAGATTTGGGTTTGTGTTGGTGATTTAGAATTGATAGCATTCAAACATTAAAATTTTAAGAAAATAGAATGATCAAGGCCACATGTGTTTTGTTACTGTCTGTGAACTTAAACTAAAATTAGAATCCCATGGCCCTAGGCACTCTAAAATACAGTAAGAGTTGAGCCCTGCCCCAAAATAGTTCACAATATAGTCTGCAATAATTTCACCTTGAGTGAGATTTGAATGCTGTGTCCAACTTTTAAAGTGTGCTTAATATGTTGTCAGAGAATGCTATTTTTATTTTTTTATTTTTTTTTTCTCCCCAACCCCCCACCCTTGCTCAATCTTAATACAGAATTTCCAGAACATCTACAATATCCTTAAATGGGTGTTCATCGTATTCCCACAGTTCTGCTTAGGCCAGGGTTTAATAGAACTTTCATACAATCAGATCAAGTTTGACCTAACCAGCAACTTTGGAATAGATTCATATGTGAGCCCTTTTGAGATGAATTTCCTGGGCTGGATTTTTGTGGAAATGGCCCTGCAGGGAACACTACTACTTCTTTTACGGATTTTTCTTCATTGGGATCTCCTTCAAAAACCAAGGTGTGTTACCATTTTTATTCTACCATAGTGGACACTAATTTTTAAAGAAAGAAAAGGGTGTATTCCTTTGGACACATGAAGACAAATACCTCTCATAACATGGTGTTCCTGAATCAGTGGAAACTACAGAAAAAATACAAGTAGTTGCTGTTTCCCTTGGATTCTGATGATATTTGATCACCAAGCTTTAAGGGATTGCAAACAGGGAAATAAAAGAGTTATCCAGAATACAGCAATGTCCAACTTGCCATGTGTCATTTGTTATCATCTTCTGTTTTAGGGGTCAGTGTTCAATTAACAACATGGTCAGCTCTTCAGAAGATGTTGATGTAGAAAAGGAGCGACAGCGACTCTTTGGTGGAAGAACTGCTAATGATATTCTTCTTCTGTACAACCTGAGGAAGTGTTACAGAAGTGTCAGTAAGAAGAACACAGCTGTGGAAAGTATAAGCTTGGGAATACCAAGGGGAGAGGTAAAGAGGGTTTTTTTTTTTATCTTTGAGAAAATAATACTTCACTCTGAGCAATTGTTCAAACATACTCAGGATGTCTACAATCAAAGATCTGCAGATAGCTGCAGAACAATTTTAAATGTAGTAAATTCTGAAAATCAATAACAAGATAAAAGTAGAAGCTGTGGTAGTATTTAAGAAGCAACTGCTCACTTATTTTTTGGGTTACAAATTCATCAGACTTAATTTTTTCTTCTTATTTCATCAAATGTTTATCAAATTACTGGTTTATAGGCTAACATAAAAAACAAGTAGGTAGCATAGCAGTTCAATGTCCGAAGAGAAAACAAAGAATCCATAGCTCAATTGCAAACTGTGGACTGAATCCTGAATTTGTCACAGAGGCAAATTTGTAGTTCCCATGCTGAAATTATCACAGTATATTTTAATATAGCATATAACATACTCATATGGCATTTTAATAAACTGAAATTTGGCACCAGATATGGTAATTCTAAAGATTTCATAACAGCATTTGTTTGTTTTTGTTTTGTTTGTTTGTTTGTTTGTTTTCCCATGATTTTTATGCTTTTGGGAATTGCAGATGTTAACTGCAAAAATACTGCTAAGGAAAAAACTCTTGGTTGCTAATAGCAAATTGGAAGATATGCGAAACTAGTGCATTGCAGAGCAGGTTCGGTGAAGTCTTGCCAGTTAGATCAGTTATTGGGTAACTGAGATAACCAGGAGGATGTTACTGCTGATTAAAGCCTACTTATCAATTAGAAAGTTCATTAAACAAGTATTTTTAAAATAATCAAGTTCTATATGTAGACTTAATATGAATCCTGTCCTAGCTTGAGCATATATTAATTGCATTTAGGGACCTGAAATAACTGTTCAGTCAGCGTGTGCCTTGGCTGTTCAGTGTTCATTTACTCATACAGAGTGAAGCAACTCATGAGAAACTGATAAAATATTAACTCTGTAGACTGGTAGTCAGGACTCTCAAATAGGACTTGAGATCCTTAGGTTCAAATCTAGCATTTACTAGTAATATGGATAAATGCATTTAGTTACTGGGCAGGGTTTTAAGTGGAGGCCTAGAATCCTAAATAAATCACTTTTAGGAATTACTGGGTATTCAAAGCATTAAATATACTTTTTTTTGAAAATTTATTTTGCAGGGGAAAGGGAATTTGCACATACAGTATATTCATATACAGTATCTTACAAACATATTAGAGGAAATATGAAAAGGGGAGAAACTGTTGAAGAGTGTCTATTAATTATTTCTTTCAGCATAGCAGATTGATTGCTTGTACTTTTTTTTTTTTTTTTTTTTTTTTTAAATCTCTGTTAGTGTTTTGGACTCCTGGGAACAAATGGAGCTGGGAAAAGCACAACATTTAAGATGCTGACTGGAGATATCATCCCATCTGCAGGACGTGCTGTTATCAGGACTCCTACAGGGTAAATAACACAGGATTTGATCAGAATAGTGCTAATTGATAATGTCAGTGATCAAAGACCCAGCAGTCTTCAGTCCTTTATACTGTACTCTAAGGACCTGTTTTGTTCCCTTTTAAATGTATATTGCTTTATTGCTGTTAAGTCTCTGCAGGAAAGCCTTTTAGCATTATTTAATTCTGTCTGACAGCTCTGTTAATTGAGAATAGACTTGCCTGGTAGCAAAAGAGTAGGCTCTACGAAGCCTTAGCATACAGCCTTTTAAATTTTTAACAAAAATCTTAACACACAGTATGTCCAGATGCATGGACATATATCTCCCATAGTAGTGCTGCACTGAAAGTTTTCCAGGCTTAGGCTGATGAACAGTGCTTCAAGGGGGTAATTTTAAATTACCTTCATGGAGGACAGAAGTTTAGCATGATTCTGAAGAGCTTTGGAGATTTACAGAAATAAAATAATCTGGAGTAATTTTTGATGAGATATTGCCCTTAAGGCAGTATTTAAGCTTCCAGGTTTTGATTAGATTTTGAAGGGTCTTTTTTCCATAGATTTTAATGGGACTTACCTTTGGTCCCATCTGTGCATTCATGGATTGCGTATGACTTTCCCTGTACCAGATACGACTTTCCCGGGTACCAGATCTATATTTGGACAAATGATTTGATCTGGTGTGACAATTCCAAAATTTTAATATCCATTTGAAAGTAACTCTAAAGTTATAGGAATATATTTCAACATCACATGTATTGGCACTTACACTATATTTATTGACCACCTGACTTATTTTGTCAGACCCCCTAAAGATAACTTTTCAAAAAAATCACAAAACAATTTAACAATGCCTGTATTCCTTTTACTAGATGTGTTGTTACGTACCTGTGGCTAAACATAAACATTCTTCTGAGATCAACTTTAGTATGCTACTGGCATTTAACAATGCTCTCCCTGCACATCATGTGTGCTGCTTTCATTTCCCCTACTGTGTTTTATAAATCCAACATGAAAGCATGATTTCAGATGCAATGTTATTTAGCATATACTGAAATATGGGTAATGAAATTTGACACATTTAGGAGGCTCGAGGAATTGATTTGCATTTAACCAAAATACCTTAGCAACATTAATTATCACCCTGTATTATGGTGGTATCAATACAGGTTATGGATTTTAATGTGTTTGAAGTGGATGAAGTGAGTGTAAAACTAATATTCCCAAGTTTTCAAAACTTATCTCTAACTTGAGAAGGAAATCTCAACCAAGAGCTGCAGTTACACACTAGCTAAACTTGGGGGAACAAACAACTTTGAGGCTGGGAGAGGAGGTGAATGTCATTCCTGACTTTGTTCCTCGCATCCTGTTTTGGCAACTGCTGTTAAGCACATCATGGTGCCCTGTGTTGCTGTACTACTGAAAGTCACTAGGGGGCAAATTTGTTGTCTCTCCCATAGTAAGATTATAACCACAATAGATCTGGAGAACCCTTCCACAACAGTTGAAGAATGATTAAAGTTACTCATCTCAGGGAATTTTAGGTGGATTGATTTGTATTTACACCTGAGATAAATGCAGGAAGGGGGATATAATGGTAAGAAATCTTCTCCTTTTCTTACTCCAGTAGTGTTCTCAGAAGCCTCATATTCCTGGCACAGAAGCAGAGAGGATTTTAAATTAAATAGGTACTATGTGCCTACACTTTGTATCTTATAATTTACATGGCTAAGGCACATTTACAGTATACAAGCTGAGCAGTATGCCAAAAACCTGCTTTTTTAAATTTTCATATCCTTCTGCAGAAATGTTTTTAGGCAACTTCTAACCTTTGCAATCCCATTCTGGTTGCAACTATGATGCGGTAAATATAGTCCAATAAGAGAAACAGTAGGCACTTATGACCAACCACAGCTAAACTTGTGAAGATAATAGCAAAATGCTGTTCACAGGAGATTCTAGCTTTTTTTTTTTATTATTTTGTGTACCTCATTAACATGGCCATAATCAGTGACATATTTGTTCAAATGAAACGTAAAACTAATTATCATATTGAAAGTGTGTCTCCATATTAGTGATATTTGCAACCCCAAAGAGTGCCAAAGGAAGCAGCAGCATTGACACAGTAACTTTGGAAGATGTGAAAATAAAATACTAATACTGAAGTACCAGGAGTCCCTCTCATAAAGGGCAAAAATATTAATAGCAAAGAGGAAAATTACTAGAAAGGAGAGTATTTTAATAAAATTTGCTTACCTGTATTTATAAAATATGGTACTATAAGACATTGGGAGACTCTGACTTGCTTTTGAACAACATCCATACAAAGGAGTTGTCAAGCTTAAATATTTATAATAGTTAACTGCATGGTCTGCTTGTCATTTAGAAGGGATTTTTTTTTTGTGTTCTCATTAGCACAGCTGTTCCTCTTTAAGAGTACAATGGACTCAAGTTAACTTATGCTTAGCTTTTCTCCCATAACTAGATTGCCACCAGTGCATGAACTGGCTTAATGAAAGCTAGTGTACAAAACTGTAAACATTTTTGTAGTTACTTTTTCTGTCAAATAACTTGAACAAGTAAGGTGTGTACTAAATATGTACTAAGAAAAGCTGACACTTAACAAAGTGGTAAAACAGAGTAGAGAAAAGTGAGTCCTCATAGTCTTTGAATATTTGCTGAGCTGATGTGTCAGCAGCTATTGTACATCTGTTCTTTTTTTTTTTTTGAGTGTACATTGACCATTCATTGTTTTCTTCCCCTTTCCATATTTGTGTCCAAACCTTCTTCAGTGACTCTGTGTCATAAAGCCTCCCTCAACTGAGGAGAGCTAAACGGAAGAGAAAGTGTCAACATCCTTTTAAGTGTCATCTCAAGATTGATGTAAAATAACTAATAATGTGACTAGTGATTCGTCTGCTTTTTCAGCTCTCTCTATTTTGCAATCTTTGGAATCATAGTTTGCTGAGTGGAGTTGACTTTAAGTTCATACTTAGAGCAAAGTCTCACTTGTAGTGGGTTACATAGAGGAACAAATAAAGAAGCCGGGTGTCGCCTGGTTCATAAGTTGCCCCACTGAGGCCTGAAGCATTTAGCAGTCTTCCTCATGTAATTAATTCATCTCCCATGAATTTCTGTCTTCTTTCTGCGCAGAGAGATCCTCCATGACAGCAACTCCCCATCCTATTTGAATTAAGTGTCAGTCATCTCAGCTGTTGGATTACAAAGTCATAGGACCAAAAGACTGCTTTCAAAGAGGGGAAAGTAGAATATTTTTTTATAGCTAGAACTTGGACTCTTTTGATAGTTATGATATTCAGCTTGATAAATAATTAAAAATGTAATTCAAATAGCTTTACTTGAAAGGCAGAATAAATTTACATCAATATAATGGCTGAGATAGCTGTTGTTACACTGTATATCAGTATAATTAGTTTCATTATAACTAAGCTATAGTTACATTAATTATATTTTAACCTTGATTTTTTATAATGTTAATTGAGCATTAGTATGCACTGAATTGAATGTGCAGAGTACAATGGAATGTCTAACTACTTTTGCAATTTGCAAATTTATATTTCATTTTGACTAATGAGCAGAATTTCTCTGTCTACAGAAGCCACTGTAAGTACCATATATATCACTGCCTTTATTTTAACTACATTCAAAAACTGCAGAAAAAACATACAAAAGTGAAGCACAGTGCACAGCAGAGTCAATAGTGGAATATTTTTTCCAAAAATAGCCATACAGCTGATCTTGAGGGTACTAAGTTTTCTTGGAACTTGAAACTGAGGTGTACCTTTGAATGTCAGCCCAGAGCTACCTACAAGCTATGTTGTCAGTAACTACTGTAACACAAAAGAACCAAATCTGGTCCCTGCAATAACCAGCCTAGCATTTTGGAAACCACAGGTCTATTTCAGGCAGGAGAAGGTAACAGATTTTGTCCAAGAAAATTTTCACTTGTTCCAATGTTTTGGTTCCTTTTCAGTGCCAGCAAAGGCTTTCTGACTGGAGTGTCCTGTGCCACCTTAAGGGCTCAAATTAGATTTCAGATGTTTCTTTCAACACATGAAAGAAATGGATTGATGTAAAAAGCCTTAAAATGATCAATGGAGGAACATTTCTTTAATCAAAATTTTTATTTACTCAGAGTTCAGTTTGTTATCCTGTCCAGGGTTCAGCTGGGACAGAGTTAACTTTTTTTATAGTAGCTAGTGTGAGCCTATATTCTGGATTTACGCTGAGAAGGCCTATAACATAGTGGTGTTTAGAGCTGTTGCCAGGACAGTCAAGGACTTCTGAGTTTCTCTGCTGTGCCAGTGTCTGCAGCTGCAGGATGAGCTGGGAGAGAGCACAGCCCCAATTACTAGCTTAGGATTCAACCTTAGGTTTAGGATTGAGATACAAATTGGCCAATGGTATATTCCATGTCATGCCCCTTTTCTGCCCAGAAAAGTTCTCTCTCTCCCTCTCACTTTCTTGCTCGGCTCTTGGTCTCTCTGACTCTTCTCTTTTCTGAGATTGTGCTTTCAGGACTCTCTCTGCTCCAGGATTTTCAGACAGGAACAGTCTAGGTCCTGGTAATTGGGTGGTGAGCAGTTTCACTGTGTATGACTCTTTTGCGTATTTGTATATTATAATGACTATTATTATTATAATCATCATTATTTTCAGTGCTATTGTATTTTAGTTATTAAATTGTTCTTATCTCAACCCACAAGCCTCTTTCCATGGGAGGGGGGAGGGTGAGAGAGTGGCTCTGTGGTATTCGCTGCTGGGTGGGTCTAGGCACCACAAATCCCCAGTATCTTGCATGTCTGGCAAGTTTCTTTCATTGATAGTACAAAACATAATGGTTTTAAGCTGAAAGAGGACACATTTAGACCAGATATTAAGAAGAAATTTTTTCCTGTGTGGGTGGTGAGGCACTGGAACAGGTTGCCCAGGGAAGTTGTGGATGCCCCATTCCTGGAGGTGTTCAAGGCCAGGCTGGATGAGGCTTTGCGTAACCTCGTCTAGTGGAAGGGGGCACTGCCCATGGCAAGGGGGTTGGAACTAGATGATCTTGAAGGTCCCTTCCAGCCCAAACCATTCTATGATTCTATTAAAACACTATCAGATGATCACTCCAAATTTATGGAAGCTTCCTTGAGCCTTGGGTTTTTTTCAGTATGATTTGCACCAAAGTATGATAATTCTCACTGTATAAATGAAGACCAAAGCAATTAGAAAGGGATGAAATACAATATCTTCCATACATCAAGTGCCAGACTGTGCTATTTTTCTGGAGGATGCCACACATTCTGTTGACCTTTTCTGAAAGTGTACTACAAATGTAGTTCTGCAACTTTAAAAGTTTGTTTAACATATAAAGTTTCCTGGACATATTCTGTTGGTTTCATCTGTTGCAGCTGTTCCACATTAAAGGAAAAATTAAATAGCAAGTGGAAATATTGACTGAGCATAACAATATAGTCTAAAAATGTAGTCTTCAATAGGAAAGAGAAAACTTGTGTTCCATGTTAGTTCTATGTCTTAAATTGATCAGGATGCCTAACCAAAGTTACTAACAGAATTTAAAGATAGGAATTAATCAGTGTTTTTATAACAATACAGAAAGTCCTGTAGCAGCATAAAAGTCTGGTTTCCTGCCTATAGTTTTTAGATATTACACTGGAATTCATTGTGTCTACTGTACTATGGACAAAAAAGACTGAGAAGGGTTGGAATCTGTACTTATATGTCCTTTCTTTATTTGAAGAGCTGATTTTTTCTTCTTGTATTTCCTGTTGATAATATGAATGACCAAATGAGAAATGCTAGCATGCTGATAATAAAAGGGCAGAAAACAAACCTTTGTTTTTCTCTAGCTAGAGAAAAAATAAATCAGCATTTTGCTATGTCTGTATTTCAGAAAATACTAAAAAAGTATATTTCCAATTTGATTGTGCTAACAACATATATGAAGATGTTTGCTAAGGAAGATGAGGATTATAATTAGTGTAATGAAAAAAGGGAAAAGCATTTACAGTATATAATTTAATGAAAAGGTTTTCTGGTATCATGCCATCACTACTTGAAACATTCATTTCATTTAGACCTATGAAAATGAAATCTGAGAGATTAACTGAATTTCAAGGAAAATCAATTTCCAGAAATGAGGGCAGTTTTCTGTTGTAAGATATTGTCCTGGGTTAAGCAGAGACAGAGTTAACTTTCTTCATAATAGCTAGCAAGAGGCTGTGTTTTGGATTTGTGCTCAGAAGCAGCTGATAAGAACCGATGTTTTGTGCTGCTGCCAAGGTCGTCAGATGAGCGAAGAGGCACAGCCAGTTCCTAGCCTAGGATTTGCTCTTAGGTTAAGATTGAAAACTCAGAATAGCCAATAATCTGTTCCATAACATACACATCATGCCCAGTATATAGGTGAGGACCCCCAGGAAGATCAGCCCCTTTTTTGGTTCCGAGTCCCTTTTGGTTTCGCTCTCCCAAGGCCTTCCCCCCCCTCCACACCCCGGTCAGCTCTTGGTCTGGGATGCTCGGACTGTTATCTCCGTTCCGTGAGTTTCGGGAGCCTCCTGCTCTGGGATCATTAGCCGGGGCCAGGTGGTCGCTTCCCCCCCACACCCCGGTCAGCTCTTGGTCTGGGATGCTCGGACTGTTATCTCCGTTCCGTGAGTTTCGGGAGCCTCCTGCTCTGGGATCATTAGCCGGGAACAGGCCGAGTCTTTATCATCGGGTCGGGGGGCAGTATCACTGCGTATCACTCAGACTCTCCCTTCTCTGGGATCGTTAGATGGGAACAGGCTGAGCCTTTGATCATTGGGTTGGGGGGGAGGGGGACAGTATCACTGTGTATCACCCATTTGTATATTCGTATATAGTATTATTTTCAATATTACTGTAGTTTAGTTATTAAATTGTCCTTATCTCAACCCACAAGTCCTTTTTTCCATTCACCCCTTTAATTCTCTCCCCTATGATCGGATGGGGACCGGAATAGTGTGAGCGGGTGTCTGTGATTTGGCCCCCAGCCAAGGGCTAACCCATCACAGATACGTACCATAAGTAAAAATTATGCTGTATTTTTCTTTCATCTATTCTTTCATTATTCAGAAAAAGATTAGGACCTGGCTAAACAAAACTGAGGTATGATCTCCATCTTTTTGATTTGGAAGTCTACCAGACGAGATTCCTCATATGGCTTTTTTTTTTTTTTTCCCCCCCTTCTGATCAGATTGTTTTCTGCTTTGGCAGATACAGAGATAGCAAAAAATTAAGTCCATGAGTTCTTTAGTGAATACATGTGATGGGTTTGCCCCCACCCGAGAATAGGGGGGATAATTAAAGGGCTCAAGGGAAAAAAGGAGTCATGGATTGCAATAAGAACAATTTAATAACTAAACTACAAATAATATTGAAAATATTAGTATCTACAAAAATACAAATGAGGGATACACAGTGATACTAACCCCCCCCAGCCCGATGACCAAAGCTCACCCTGTTTCCAGCTAACGATCCCAAAGCAGGGAGAGTCCCGAAACCGCACTCAGGGAACGGAGATAACAGTCCGAGCGTCCCAGACCGAGGGCTTACTGGGGGGCAAGAGAAGGCCTTGGGAGAGGAACCACCTGGAGTGAGATGACCCAGGGCAAAAGAGATCCGTAACCAAAAGGGACAAGCTTCCATAGGGTCCTCACCTATGTACTGGGCACGACGTGTATGTTATGGAACAGATTATTGGCCACTTTGGGTCTCAATCCCGAACCTAAGATCAAATCCTGGGCTAGTAACTTGGGCTGTGCTCCCTCCCAGCTTCTCTGGTTTGCAGACAGCCAGAGAAGCTGAAAGACCTTGGCAGCCACATAAACATCATTTTCTATCAGCTTTCTTCTGAGCACAAATCCAAAACACAGCCTCTTGCTAGCTATTATGAAGAAAGTTAACTCTGTCTCAACTTAACCCAGGACAATACATTAGAATCTCTTCATGTGTTCAAGGTGAGCACTAATGGATAAAGTTGCAAGATAAGGACCAAACTGAGAAAGAATGTTAAATGATCTATTCTCACTGTACTTTTCCTTTATGAAAGCTAAAGATCAGTGGGTGGGATGTTGTTCATCTAAGGCTGTGTGCTTTATAGAAGGCACAACACCAAAATCATATAACAAAATTAGCACTGGTGACACTGATGTGTTTTTATTTCCTGATGCAAACTGAGCACTATTGTCTAATATAGTTCTAGCTAAAGAACATTAGATGTCAGTTATTTTTTACATGTATGCTTATTTTTTGCTGTTCATGGTATAGACCCATTCCAGTCTAGATGTATCTATCCAGCTACAGGGTTCGTCCTGAGTAAATGTCCCTGAAATTACCCCCGAGTGTGATTTGTTCTCTTGTGACTGAACTTGGCATATTACCAAAGCCTAGTCTCTCGTTTCTCCAAAGACAGCAGCTGCACCAAAAGGAAGCCTTGTTATTGTGCCTGAACCTTCCTAGTAAAACAAACCTCAGACACATCTCTCTGTGTTCAGCAGCATCTAGATAGCATTTTGCTGTAGATAGTGTTTCACTATGTTGAGTTCATTAAATAAGGAATCCACTGCTTCTGACAGGTTGTGCAAAAAGTTCAACATTAATCAATCCATATCTTATGGTAAAGATGAACTTAAAAATAATTTAATTTGATTTAGGTACGGCTGGAAACTGAGCTAGTAAAAACTCTGAATATACTTCATTTAAAATAATCTATAAATGGATATAAATTTATGAGGAAGTACACTTCTGATATCCTCTTTCCCCTATCACCCCCGCCTTTTATTTTTTTGCTAGAGAGGTGTCTACTGGCAGTTAACTTCCTTGGCACCATCCAAACCTGTAAAGATACTAAAATTTTATATCTTTGACATTAAGGGCAAAGGACCATTTGAATTAGTCCCTAGCAAGGTTCATCACAATCATAATAATTTATCTTTTGATAGTACTAAAATATATTTTGAGGCTATGGTTCATTATGTAAAATACAGAATTTATTTTTTCTTTTTCTCCCCAGACTACTGAATCTCGTTATCAGGCAATGCATATTTATATTTTCACTAGTGCTGATGTTTGTAGATCCTCCATTTAATACATTTATTTTGTGTCTAAATGATTAATTATATATTTAGTTATCTTAACCAGAAACATAAAACCACTAAGGGGAAAACTGTTCTGCTACTCAGAGCCTCTTAAAAACTTTTTTTATCAAAGCCCAGATTTTTTTATTATTAAGTATCTTAATTTTGGCAGGTCTTTTCTGTACGCTTAAATCAGCATCACTGAATGTTGAATTAGATGTTGGAATAAATAGGATAGATTTAGTGTCATTATGGGTAATGAGGTACCCTTGCAATCAAGCTTCCTTCTTAGCAACAAATGTAATTTCAAGTAATGCTGTACAGCTACAAAGTGATGACCAATGTCTCTTAAATCAGTATGATTTTATATTTTTTTTTCTGTATTGTCTTTTAACCTACTAGGTTTTAATATTCTGTATTTTGTTTTACTCTTGTTGTTTAGAGAATGCATGCATGCCTCTATGTGTTCACAGACACACAAAGAATGCACAGCAACTCTTGCCTCTCTCTCTCTCAGCTGTTGCCCCTTTAATATTGAATGTAATGCACACTGTATGGTTTTGAAATACATGTCATTAGAGCAGGGTCTACCGAAGAGATAAGGGAGGTAAGCCTGGTAAGAATTAATTTTTATAGATTTGTACTCCTCCTGTGTTGATCTGTTCGTCTTGACACACACCCCCTCTTAGAATGGGTGACAATGCTAATCTGAAAGGGAACAAAAGCATTCATTGCATGAGGTATTATGGTAAGTGATCATAGCAAAGAGATTCAAACTCATTCACCTATGGAGTTGAGGGTAAACATGCTTGTCTTGAAGACTTTTTTTGTGGGTTTTTTAAACATCAAAGTATTTTGCTTTTTCTTTAAACAGATCTGAAATGGATATACTGTCTGCTAGCTCTGAAGGCATTCTCATCGGCTATTGTCCACAGCGAGATGCACTGGATGAACTTTTAACTGGTTGGGAGCATCTTTATTATTACTGCACACTGCGTGGAATTCCAAAACAGGATATCCGTAAGGTAACTATTCAAACAGATTTGCAGGGGGACCTGAAGCCAGGTTGGGCTGTGGAGTTTATAAAAAAAACCTGTACTTTTTTTACAGGGGGCAAAATATTTCCTCATAACACCTTTGTAATACGATTTTTCATTACTACTACTTTATTTAAACAATACGGATTTTTTTTTTTCTGTGTGTTATGCCAGTTCAAAACAAAATAACGTCACTGAGGATAGTAATGTAACACTGATGCAAATGAAATCTCAGGCACAAAAATTCTAAAGGAAATTAAATTTATGAATGGTTCAACACTTTCATTATCACACTTAGAGAACTGGGAGGGAACACTGCATGTTCAGAGTCATGCACCTCTGAAAACCTCTTTTCTTCAGAGATGGGATTAAACTCTGAAGGAATTAAAAATTGTTGAATGATTTTATAAATAAACCAAACATCTGGGTGCTGAGATGGCAGCTGTCAGCACTTTTCTAGTAAATGTCTTAAACTTCACAAGATGGTGGCTGCATTCAAACAGCTCTCTGCCCACAGCGAGCATGCAGCGTGGGGGCACCACCTGCAACAGGCTGCAGCAGCAGAGGAGGCGGCTTGTGTAGCAGGACGCTGAAGTTTTGTCAGGTGCAGAAGCCTCA
>NW_010116507.1:0-250 GCF_000699245.1 Pterocles gutturalis
GAGCCGGAGTTGGTCCCTGCCCACATGGTGGGGCCGTGGTGGGCAGCTGTGGGGACAGGAGCAGTGTCAGAGCCTCCTCCCCATGGCATGGCACCAGCCAGACTCAGTTTGGGGGTTTTTTTGCCAGGGAGGAGGGTCTCACCGTCTCGGAGGAAGGTGTCGGCGAAGTAGAGGCACCGGACCACCCCCGAAAGCGAGTCATCGGCCGAGCGGGGCTCGATCCGTCGCTGCACGGGCGTCATCTCCCACT
>NW_010116508.1:0-969 GCF_000699245.1 Pterocles gutturalis
GGATGGAGCTGGGTGCACGGGGACAGAGCTGGGTGCACAGGGACAGAGCTGGGTGACAGGGACGGAGCCAGGTGATGGTGACGGAGCCCCAGTGGAGAGACGGGTCCTGCGGGGACGTGGGTATGGCACTGGCACAGGGATCTGCACGTGGC
Organism: Pterocles gutturalis; assembly: GCF_000699245.1. NCBI lineage: Eukaryota > Metazoa > Chordata > Aves > Pterocliformes > Pteroclidae > Pterocles > Pterocles gutturalis. Next base: position 153 of record NW_010116508.1, read on the forward strand.
TCTGCACACCCGGGTGTATTTGCATGGGTGGCACAAGGAAGGATGGGGGTCTGTGAGCCCCAGGTGGGCTCTGTGCCCCAGTGCCAGTGGCGTTGGGCTGGTCGGCACCATCCCTGCCCCGTGCAACTGCTGCAAGAGGGTCAGCGCAGCACCGGCGCTCCCTGGGGTGATGTGCCACCAACTGTCCCTTCCACCCCTGTGCTGTGTCCTTGCAGCTGGATCCAGGGATGTGCCCCATGACCCGGTTTGGCTGCAGGAGCCAGAGCAAGGGGGTCTCCTCATCCAGCCATCACTGCTGCCCTGGCTCCCAGTCTCCTGCTGCAGGAGCAGCTCCCAGCCTGCAGGCTGATAAGTGCCGGGCACGGACCCCGTGACATGGCCACAGCCCGAGGCTGGAGCTGAAAAAAAAGACCTCTGCACAGCCACACGCACTCTCCAGCCTTGGGTTGTGCACAGCTGAGTGCGGCGGCAGCATCCTCATCCTCCTGCCAGCACCATCCCTGGGCTGTAGGAAGAAATTCTTCCCTGTGCAGGCAGTGAGACCCTGGCCCAGGTTGCCCAGAGCAGCTGTGGATGCCCCATCCCTGGAGGGGTTCAAGGCCAGGCTGGATGAGGCTTTGGGCAACCTGGGCTAGTGGGAGGTGTCCCTGTTCATGGCAGGGGGTGGCACTGGATGGGCTTTAAGGTCCCTTCCCACCCAAACAATTCCATGATTCCGTGATAAAGGCTGCACCGTGGTTGATCCCCATGTGCCCAGGAGCTTCCCAAACCCGCGTGCAGGCACACAGCTCATAGAATCATAGAATCATTAAAGTTG
>NW_010116509.1:0-5692 GCF_000699245.1 Pterocles gutturalis
GAATCCCAAAACCACAATCCCAGAAAAGACAAGAGCCCAAGCATCCGAGAGACAGAGCCGACAAAGCAGCTGCAAGAAATAACTTGTTGGAACCAGTTAGGTTTATAGAGAAGACCATCATGATGCAAATAAACAGGTAAGAGTGTGCACATCTCATCATTACATCAAAACCTGTCATTCCTTTAGCAGAAGATTTAAGCCTATGTACAGACATCAGTTGAGCACTCCTAAGGCTATATGCCAATACTGACACCATCTCATGAAAAGAAATAAATATGCATAGTAACAAGCCATGATGCTGCTTCTAGAAAAAAAACTCTTTAAAAACTGTGTGCATTGATTTAAGGTTAGGTCCTTAAAATGTCTTCTCTTCTACATTTGGCATGTTTTGATAAAGAATGCCACCTGTGTGCTTTCCAGAAAATGGCAGATAGCAAAAAGAAAAAAAAATTACCTACAGATAAGGTAACAAGAAAACAGAGAACAGGGCTGGATCCATCAGATGTCCACATAAAGAAACAGGACAACTGTGAAATTCAAGAATTTTGCCTATGACTTGTGAGAATCGAGACAATGAGAGAAACAATCTCAGACAACATCCACTGCCACAGGGCACAAAAGGCAAGTCAAAAGTTCATTCCTCACTTCTGCTCAAGAAGAACCCGAGACATGATGAGAATTCAGTATCTGCTATCCCTTTGTCTCCATGCTGCGGAGACGTGTTTGGGGCCAGGCCACACTTGCACATACGTATTTTGGTGTTTGTGAGTACATGTATATGACAGCAGGAGTGAATTAAATCCACGCAAGAATGACTGTGAATGGGTAAAACCAAATTGCTTAGAGTCCATTAAAAAAAGTTAAACAACAAAACCAACGGAAAACCACCTTCCCATTCCCATAAATTCTCACACTGAGTTTTGCTCATTTCCTACATTAGCTCTCATCTATCAGCAAATGGATGATGTGGCTGAATTGGTGCTAAGGAAAGCCATGGAACAGGAAAATGCCAATGCCATTCCTCTGGTACGTAGAAAAGGGGCAGCAGCTGACACAGAGAATGATCGATGAGTATTAGCGATACATAGAACTACTGAGGGATAAGGAAGAGAGGATATTGTTCTTATAAGTTAAGCAAGAGTCGTTTTTTAATCCCAGTATTATTCAGAGACATTCTCTTGCTCAGCAGTAAAGGGGATTACTATAAAAAGCAAACACATAAAATGATCTTTCCAACCTTATAATGAAAGGACTTTTAAAGAGCACAAGCAGTGAAAGGTAGCCAGATAGATTTTTTTTTTTTTTTTAACCTACTTTATTCACCGGATTGCAGCTAAGTAATCGGAAGCCCATCTATGCTTAATGCAGTTACATTTTAAAGGCAGAATTTTCACCGACTTCAGCAGTGAATGGCTTACGTTTCTGTTCTATACAAAATGCACATCCACCAAAGCAAAGTCTGCTCACCGTCCTCTTACTTCAAAGGAGAAATGAGTGAACTGAATCAAATCTTTGATGTAAGTCCTTTATGCCTTCCAGAATCTTAAAATTTGGCATGACTTCTTCAGTATGACAAGGCTTATCACCAGATTGTGCTTTTTTTTCCTTCTTCTCTTCTATTTTTTTTTTTTAAGAGCTGTGCATAACTGGTGGGAAGGAGCTTTTCAAAAATGTTTTATGTGAACAAAAATCTAAATCACCATTGTCACAAAAATGTGAACATTGCCAACAGAATAGTCAATCATTTAAAAGGACTAACTGATTTTTTAAAAATGGTGTCTATTTATTTCTGGAGAAATTAACGTGGTAATTGCAGAATTACAGAAATGTATTTATAATATTTCACATTTTGTTTGATTTTGGTGTAAGTCTTAAAGATAATGCTGCCTTGTATAGTAGTGATTACACACTGCACTCTCTAGTCCTAAGTGCTTTAATTTTTGAAACATTAATTTTGCTGTTTCTAAAGGTCACAGGCTTTGCGTCACTGTGTATAAAAAAAAATCATCACTTTCTAAAGAATGAGAAACATAATTTTACATCTTAAAAGATTTAAAAGTGTTTAACAGAAAAAGCTATGAAGCGAGGTGGGAAGGTGAAGCACGAAACATTTCCGAAAAATTGTAATGTCCTTATTGAAAATTCTAGATCTCAGTAATTCAAATCAATCTCAGTGTTTATACTTGAGTGATCTGAACCCTGAAAAAAGCCCAAATAAAAAACGACAAGGAAATTAATAATGATGGGCTGTTTTCCTGCAGCTTTTCCATACCTAAAGGCAGCTGGAGTGCTTTCGGTTTTCTCCAAAGCACTTGGAAAGTATTTAAGAACAGCTGGCAGAAAGCAGCTTTCTGAGAAGTTAGTTTGTCCAGTTCAGGATGGTAAAAGGAGGGTATATTTCACAAGAACACCCCAGAGTTGACAGCTCAGAGCCTGGCAGCGATAGAAGCAGCAAACTTACGAACAAGTTGGTGTTCATTCTGTGCACCTGTGGCAATATGTATTTTAAAAGTTAGATTTGACAATTCTGTATTTCCTAGTCTGGCTATATTTTGCTTTTCTAAGAGAGACTTTGTATATGCTTGTGAACACATCAGGCAATGCTAACATTGGCCATTATTAGATAAACAGTCTATTTTAATCTATAAATGATGAGAAATTATTATGTTAACTTGCTTTGGTGGCTTTAAAATGCGAGGGAAAATGTAAAAGAATTTAAGTATGTTTAGTAGAAACAGTTACTTTGCCACCTACCTTCTTTTTTAACATTTTTCTTTATTTGTACTTGCAAGTCATATAGGAAAAACTGAGAAAGATACCTGGAGAAGGAAAAAATTGCCACTGAAAAGATTTTGTGTTATTTTTAAAAAGGTCCCTGTAAAACAGATACGAGGAAAACATTTTATACATGTTATTATAAATGCTCTGTAGAGTGACTCTTTTATATAACAACATGGTGTAAATGTCTGACGAATATATTTAAAGATGCTGTCATTTGAATACCTGCCTGCATGATAATGAACATACAAATAAGGACATGGGAAAATAGAGCAGGTGCAGAACACACAAGCATTTTCATACAGAGAAATAACACAGGAAATATTTTAAGTCAATATTTTAAATGCAAACTTATCTAGAGAAAAGAATCCAACACATTATTTCATTTCTATCTTTCTATAACGATTATTAAACCACTAGAGCATGGAAAGATATTATTTCTTCATGTGAACTCTCAGAATTTGGCTACTAGATGCTGTATTTGCTAGACAGACAGCTGTATGTTGTCTTTAAGCATTGCACCATAAAGTTACCTGGATTTTTTTTTTTTTGTCACATTCCAAGGCATATGAAATCACTTGCATTTCCCTCACCACAAAATTGTAGTATTTGTCCCTATTAAGCCTACACTATAACCATTATAGAGCTTCGGGGTGATATTTGGAAATGTGTCTGAACCAATGAAAAGAGGGAGAAGATTCAAGTATAGAAAGTGTATTTCCAGAAATCAGATATTTGCAGTCTCAGAGAACCAACAGCAAGACCCCAGGGCAAGTAAATCCTTGGAGAAAAGGCAGTGGGAAGATTAGCAGTTTCTTAAATGACATTAACTGCACAAGTACACACTATCTCAAACTGGAGAAAGGACAAAAGGTGAAGAGAATAAAACTGACCGAGCCACAAATTCCCCCATTGGTCTCAAATCACAAACAGGAACCACACAGGAGGTGACAAGTAGGTCAGATTACATAAGATAATTAAAAAGAAAAAAAAGGCAACTGCAAGCACAGCCAGGAAACAAAAGTTAACATAACTAGAAAGCAGAACAGTGTGAAAGCATTCTATAATATTATTGATTGGAAGACAAAGACTATAGGAAGACCTGACTCTGTTCAGTGACATCAACAGAAGAGATCAAGATCTGTGTCTCTGCTAGAATGAGCTGCAGAAATTACATAATTAACACAATACCAGCAACAAAAGGGTAAGAACAAAAGGGTTAGAGAAAACATAGAAGAGGTTACAGAGTACTTAGGTTAGATTTTTTTAATGTCACCTGTAGGCTTGAGCAAGCTGAAGTATGCTGGTAGGCATAATGGAGAGCTCAGGAAAGATGGGCAAGATTGTAAAAGACAAACCAAAGGAAGTACAAAAGGAAAAGGAAGAACCTGGGAACTATTTTTAGTGAGCCTGACTTGAATGCAAGAACAATATTGAAACAAGACTTAGCAGTCACATAGAACTTTAAAAGAAAAAGAATAGACAGTATAGATTTACAAAGCCAAGTTATATCAAATTTTCTCTTACAACAGAGTGAGGCATTGTTAAAAACAGAGTTGAAGATGACATACAGTCTATGCTTTAAAAGGTTTTTGATCCTATCTCACGTAATTATTTTCATTAATAAGCTGAGGCAAAAATAATACAAAAAGAATGCAAAACCTGTCAAAAAAAAGTTATTTGCAATTCAATGCTAACCTGGGAAAGTCATTGTATGTGTTACTCCCTCCAGACCAGAAGGATTAGGCAGATTCATTAATGATTTGAATGATGGGATACAGAGTATGTCCTTCAAAACTGCAGCTGACCACAAGGTGGGAAGGCTACAAGCACTGCCAAGGGCAAGGTTAGAACTCAGAATACTCCTGTTAAATAGGAACATGGGACTCCTACTTAAGTCAGTGAAAATTATGTCTTTCAAATTAAAAATAATTGCACAGATATCTCATATGGATTTACTGGGCTAATTCCAGAAATAGTTTTGAAAGGATTTTTGTATAGAAGAACATTGTTAATTTTCCAGACTCAACAATTCAAAATTATAAAATGCCATATCAAAGCCTGCTATCCAATTGATGGATTATGACAGGATCTTTAATTAGTTGCGTACTATTTTTGCATGAAGAACCACTGGTTTCTTCAGTGAACTTGACAGATGAATGAGAAAACTCTTCAAGAACTCTTTTGCACCTCTATTACCTATGTGTGGTCTTACAAGCTATCACGCCACATAGTGAAAACTCTGCTGAGCCAATGACTCATTTCTTTATTCTTTTTTCTACGACATTCATTATGGGAATACCTATAGGCTAGATTCACACAGGGGAAAGAGATAGGGGATTTGCTCCTTCTTGGGATGGCTGGATCAGTCAGGAATTTTCTGTAGCCCACAGCATTTCCAGTTATAGCCCCAGAATTATCACATCCCTGACCATGGTCTAGGCAATGATCCTCTGGGATAAGGATCCCAGGGTCAGTAACGTCTGTGCCAGTACTAGTTTAATAGATCACTGCAACAGCTTCCCTCCTAGAGTTTGGACGATGCCTTCTCTGAATATTGTCTGAGGTTCTCTGCAGAGGTTCTCACGATAATGGATATATCATAGCTATCAGGTAAGGAGTTCCCGTTCTGTTTCACAGAATCACAAAATCATTCAGGTTGGAAGGGACCTCAGGAAGTTTCTAGACCAAACTCCTACTCAAAGCAAGGTCAACACTGAATTCAGACAAGGTTGCTCAGAGCTTTGTCGAATGAGGTACTGAAAACCTCGAAGGACAGAGACTTCACAACCTCTCTGGGCAACCTATGCTGTGCTGTCCTTCTGGTAAAAAACCACTTTCATTGCATACAGTAGGAATGTCCCCATGTCAGTTTACAGCCACTATCTCTCATAGAATCATAGAATCATAGAAT
>NW_010116510.1:0-1520 GCF_000699245.1 Pterocles gutturalis
TTTATGCGTCCCCATGTATTTATTTGAAATCGTCGCCGGTGAAAATGGAAAAGTAATTTCTCGTTATAAATATCTGGCGGTAATTGTGTTACTGGTGCGAGTTGTTAGGGGTTGTAAAAAGATACAACAGCTCAGTGGGGTGCTCAATTGGGGAGGGACAATTACAATAAAGAGCCCATTCAAGGGGGTTGCTAAAAAAAAGGAGGTAAAATAATGAAATAGTCGCAGCCTTCATTTTCTCTCCTTTTTTTTTTTCCGCCTAAAAATACTCATTCTCTTTCTTTTGCGCCTATAATGAATATTAATTTTACTCTTCCTGCATATGATGTAGAATTCAAAGAGGCACGTTTCCCCATTCAGGACTAGCCATGGTATAATTTATTAAGTAGCTTTTAGTAATCTTAAATCCATAAAAATAAACATCAAACAAGTACTTTCTCGCAGCATGAAGACTTTAACTGGTAAATATTTACTGCTCTTTGGAGAGCTACCTGATTAGCAGCAGAGCAAGCTACACTGTACTTCAATGGAGACGTGGCGGTATCTCCTCCAGCTGAACTGAACGTGAAGCCATCCCTTTAATACACCGAACACGTCTGCATAGACACACACCGAACGGGAAACCCACTTCTTCAGACACAATTTCCTCACATATTTCACGCACAACTCATAAACGTGGGGCCTAGGGGGTTAAAGGAGCCATCCAGAAAGCCACCATTAAACTTCCAGCCCTCAGCTCTGCCAGCACGGACCTCAGAAATGACAATGAGTGGGTTTAAAAGAGGGAGGGGGAAAAAAAAAAAAAAAAAAGGAGAGAGAAGGTAAAAAAAAAACCAAACAAACCACAACAAGAAACAAAACCAAACCCCAAAACACAGCCGAAAGCGTTTTACTGTACAGGGAGGGGGTAGTCAAGGTGAGAGGAGGTGTGGGGCAGGAGGGGCCGCTCAGCAACTCTCCAACGCCTCCAGCAACCGGGCCGGCATCCCTAGGCCGGGTCCGGCGGACCCGCACCCCGAAGCACCACGATCGCAAAAATCTCCTTCTCCTGCCGCACCCCCAATTCGCTGCTGCCCTGCGGGGACCCGCGGACCCGCACCCCGGCCGGGGGGACACGGCACGGCCCGCTCCCGAGCGAGGGGGGATGCGATCCGCCGTGTCCTCATAGGCCGGGCCTAATCTGCAAATCGGTTTTTAATCTCGAATTCTTGATATAATTTGATGGCAGATAGTATTTTTCTCCCCTCTCCTGGTGAAACCCTAATTAGACGTTAAGATGACAAAGTTTCGCGTTCTCGGGGCAAATGAGAAAAAGATAAAAACGAATCGGTTTGCGGTTAGGCGTTGGTAAAGGTCAGCAGCTGTAAACATTTATTGTCAAGGGCCACTTTTATTATTTTATGTCCCTAAGATGGAGAAGATGCAGTCACTTATCTTCTCTAGGACATTGTTGTCGTTTTCCAAAACAGCAAAGCAAAAAGTTTAGTTTTAAACTTTCCAGAAATTATTCCTGCTCTGCG
>NW_010116511.1:0-1934 GCF_000699245.1 Pterocles gutturalis
ACCTCCCCCCCCTTTTTTTTTATACCTTTCCTTTTCAGGGATGGAGAGGAACAGAATAATTGCACTGAAATACCCCCAAGGAAAGAAAATAAATATTACACCCAAGAACTGTAGGGGTTCCTCAAATCCTGGTAAGACTCCTTCTTCCCGTCGCCTCCCAAGCCATCTGCAGAACAAGCCAACCGCACCAAGTGCCCCATGTTTAACCCACCGCTGGTGGACCAGGAGATCTATTCCCCCCCAACACCAGCACCCACATATGCCAGACCCTGCTTGGCGCACCCCCGTCCCCCCAGCCGGAGGGAGGATGTCCCTTCAGGCTGCCGTAGCCCCAAACCGCTCCTTTTTCTCCCCAAAGGCAGGGAGGCAGATGGGATTTGAAGCACCAGCTTGCACAGCTGCTGGAGGGAAAGGCTGATGTGACAGTCCCAGTGCTGGGGAGGAAAACTCAGGGTCACCGAGACAAGTGCTGTGACCCCTCCCGAGCTCTGTCCCCCTCACCAGCTGGGCTGTCCCCAGTCCAGCTGTACGGATATGAGCACTGGTGACAGATCTGGGCTGCCCACAAGAAAAGGAGCTGGAGGAGCAAATGCATTCCTTATTATGATACTTTAGGAATAAATCCCTGCAGCCCAGGCTGTGGCCCCGAGCCATCAGGACACCTGCAGTTTGCCGGGGGGGTGGCTGCAGGATGCTGCAAAGGCATCGCTGAGCTGCGAACCACACCAGCCACGGCTCGGTGGGAGACAGGCAGAGTAATCCTGAGAAAGGAACAAAAAAATAAAAATGGAGTTGAGCTGAGACTCGCCAGAAGCACAGACAGTAAAATAAGATCTGGTGCTAACACCAAAACACATCTCCTCCCATTTCCTGCTCACACACAGGCGGGTTTCCAGCATGCAGGTGCTCCAAGACCTTCATAGACATCGTTGTGTCTGTGAACGTAAAACTTCTCCCCCAGAGGTTGTCTGCATCTGAACCCTTTCATTTAAAGCTCAGGAAGAGCACCAGTGGCAGTCAATCACTGCAGCAGCATTCAGCAGCTCCTCGTGATGCTGTCAGTGCCCAAAGCAGCTGTAAACGCCATCGACACGGTGGGAAAGTCTGGCTCCTCTGAAGCTCAGCTGCTCTGCAGGCTCTGGAGCAAGACACAGGCACAGGGACACCCCAGCCTCCCGGGGCACGGAGCTGAACTCGGGGAAGACACACGGACCACCCATCCCACGGCAGAGAACAGCCCAACCACGTTATTTCGAGCTCCACAGCACAGCTGGAGGTCTTCAGGTTTTGTTTGTCACGTTGGGTTGGTTTGGTGTTAGCTGGGAACCACAAGCTGTGCTGCACAGCGCTGGCAGGGTGCACAGGGCAACGTAAAAATGAGGAGGAGAAATGTTTTCACATCTAATAGTGAACAACATCAAAAGGAGAAGAGCTCAAAATGAGGATGAGTAAAGAGGTACCAAGGTTTGGCCTCACTGGGGTGCTCAGGGCTTACATATCCTGTGGGCGGTTCAGGGAAGCAGGACCTGGTCTCCTCTCTGCTCTACGGCTGCTCCTTGGCGTGGGAGACGTGTCTGAGGGTCAGGGCACAGAGGTCTGGCTGCAAATCCAGACGGAGCAAGTAGACACAGGGCTGCTTCTCACCGGCTGCTGCCCTTACACCAAGGATCGTGGGTTTTTTCCCCCCAACTGTCCCAATTTTCAGCCCTTCAAAAACAGGCCTTGCTTCTCTAGAAGCATCACTCCCCCTCAACTGTCCCAATTTTCAGCTGTTCAACAACAGGCCTTGCTTCTCTAGAAGCATCACTCCCTTTTCATCAGAAAAAAAAAATATATTTTCATAAATCATCTCTGCACATTAGATATTTTAGGAGCTGGGTGCAGATGTACAAGGTGGCCCAGTCCCTTCCCCATCCCCAGCTGCCCACAGGGAT